>NC_057795.1:549379034-549679034 GCF_018294505.1 Triticum aestivum | reverse complement strand
AAAACTAGGCCGCAATAACCATGGGCTAATATTTACTGTAGTGACACTGGGCCTCCTACGGGTCGTAGAAACAGTGGGCCTTCTACGGGCCGTAGAAACAGTGGGCCTTCTATGGGCCGTAGAAACAATAGGCCTTCTACGGGCCGTTGAAATAATGGGACTTCTATGGGTCGTATCATCAATGGGCCTTATACGGGTCGTATGATCGATTGGCCAAACATGGGCCAATAACAGGCCGCATTATGGCTGTAAACGGGCTAGAGTTGGAATCATCCGTTCATGGGTCGACCATAACGGGCCATCCTTAATAGGCCGTATTTGATGATGCTATGAAAACGGCCCAACGTATTAATGGACCACAAACGGGCCGACTGTAACCACGGGCTGAATTTGGCCCATAAGCAGAAAATGACAGTAACAGGCCGTAAGTAAATGAATGTTGAAATGAGCCCAAGAATAAATGGGCTCTTAGAAGGCCGAAAGATAACATGGGCTGGAAACGGCCCAACGGAATAATGGGTCGTTAATGGGTATAAAGTGATACACTGTTCATTACGGGCCAGTTTCACCATGGGCCGTTAATGGGTGTAAAGTGATACACTGTTCCTTACGGGCCAGTTTCACCGTGGGCTGTTAATGGGCTAAGAGTTACAAAGGGCCTCATATGGGCCGAAAGACGTCATGGGCCATACATGGGCCAGAAGTGAAAACGGGCTGGAATCATATTGGATGGCCCAGATGACGCTACTGGGCCTAATTCGGATAGGGCGTAACGGGCCTTGGGTTAGCGGGCTATAAATGGGCTATATGTGAACATGCCGTTAACATGCTTTCCATGGGCTGGCCCGCCACCTTTTGACCAAGTCAAACGTGCCGGCCTTTTCACGGGAATGGGCCACTGTTGGGCTGTGCCACGTGTCGACGTATCATAGGCGCCTTCTGTCCAATGAGTGGATGACATCTGTCCCAACGATGAGCCGACACGTGTTTCCTCCAGCCAATGATGATTTTACATGTGGAAAATCCCCATTGGTCGGGGCTGTTAACGGGTTATCGGATCCAAAACCCGACTTGATAGCTTAACGGCGTTCCATTACGGTGGATGCCACGTGTCGGTCACCCTTGACGAAAGCACTTCTGTGACGCGCGATTTATCGCCATGGAAGTGGACACTTCCATGATGATAATTTTGGTAATGTCATGGAACACTTCTACGACAGCACATGTATGACTATCTTGATTCTGTCATAAAATCGTCATGGATGTACATGCATGACAAAAAACGCGACCTACTGTGACAAACACGTATCATCACGGAAGTGTATTTTTTTGGTAGTGATGTGATGTTATGGGATACTGGAACTATAAATGATTGAAATTGGGATTTCACCAGAAATTCTATCCTATGCATCTTGTTCATCGTGATGTAATTACATATATAATTTTTGGCCTCGCGAAGGAGAAAGCATCGCTCAAGCTTGGGGGTGGCTTAAGTCAATGTTATATTCATGCCCCAATCATGAGCTCTCATGAGAAATGATTATTCAAAAAATTTATGCTCGGCTTTCTCTCAACAATCGCACCATGCTTGATACTTCTTGTGATTGGTCTTTTATGATGAAGACTATTGACTTCAAGTGGGATTTATTGGAAAGAATTAAACGCAACACTGAAGATTGGGATTCCGACGATGGTAAGGAGTTAGGTATGACACCTAAGTTTGATTGTGTTAAATCTTTTATGGATACCGATATTTTTCGTGGATTTAGCACTAAATATGGACTTGACTCTGAGATAGTAGCTTCTTTCTGTGAATCATTTGCTACTCATGTTGATCTCCCTAAGGGGAAGTGGTTTAAATATAATCCTCCCACTGAAGTAAAAGTAGTTGCACCTATTAAAGTTGAAGAAAATACTATCAGTTATAATGATCCTATTGTCCCTACTACTTATATTGAGAAACCTCCTTTCCCTATTAGAATGAAGGATCATGCTAAAACTTCAACTGTGGTTCGTAAGAGCAATACTAAAACACCTACACCACCCGAGCAAATTCAAGTTGAACCTAATATTGCTGTGGTTAAAGATCTCTTGGCTGATAATATTGATGGGCATGTTATTTATTTCTGTGATGAAGCTGCTAGAATTGCTAAACCTGATGCTAAGAAACATAGACCTGTTGTAGGCATGCCCGTTATTTCTGTTAAAATAGGAGATCATTTTTATCATGGCTTATGTGATATGGGTGCTAGTGCTAGTACAATACCTATTTCCTTATATCAAGAAATTATGCATGATGTTGCACCTGCTGAGATAGAAGATATTGATGTTTCAATTAAGCTTGCTAACAGAGATACTATTTCACTAATTGGGATTGTTAGAGATGTTGAAGTCTTGTGTGGGAAAGTTAAATATCCTGCTGATTTTCTTGTTCTTGGTTCCGGACAAGATGATTTTTGTCCCATTGTATTTGGTAGACCCTTCTTGAATACTGTTAATGCTAGAATTGATTGCAAAAAGGATGTTGTCACGATTGGCTTGGATGATATGACTCATGAGTTTAATTTTGCTAAATTTCGTACACAACCACATGATAAAGAACTGTCTAGTAAGGATGAAATTATTGGTCTTGCTTCTATTGTTGTGCCTCCAACTGATCCTTTAGAACAATATTTGCTAGACCATGAAAATGATATGTTCATGAATGAAAGAACGGAAATAGATGAAGTATTCTTTAAACAGGGTCCTATTTTGAAACACAACTTACCTGTTGAAATCCTAGGGGATCTCCCATCACCCAAGGGTGATCCCGTGTTTGAACTTAAACCATTACCTGATACTCTTAAATATGCTTATCTTGATGAGAAGAAGATATATCCTATTATTATTAGTGCTAACCTTTCAGAGCAGGAAGAGGAAAGATTACTGAAAACTCTGAAGAAGCATCGGGCTGCTATTGGATATACTCTTGACGATCTTAAGGGCATTAGTCCCACTCTATGCCAACACAAAATTAAGTTGGAAGAAGACGCCAAACCAGTTATTGATCATCAACGACGGTTAAACCCTAAGATGAAGGAAGTGGTAAGAAAGGAAATACTAAAGCTCCTAGAGGCAGGTATACTTTATCCCGTTGCTGATAGTACGTGGGTAAGTCCTATCCATTGTGTCCCTAAGAAGGGAGGTATTACTGTTGTTCCTAATGATAAAGATGAATTGATCCTGCAAAGAATTGTTATAGGTTATAGGATGGTAATTGATTTCCGCAAATTAAATAAAGCTACTAAAAAGGATCATTACCCTTTACCTTTTATTGATCAAATGCTAGAAAGACTATCCAAACATACACATTTTTGCTTTCTAGATGGTTACTCTGGTTTCTCTCAAATACCCGTGTCAGCGGATGATCAACAAAAGACCACTTTTACTTGCCCTTTTGGTACTTATGCTTATAGACGTATGCCTTTTGGTTTATGTAATGCACCTGCTACTTTTCAAAGATGCATGATGGCTATATTCTCTGACTTTTGTGAAAAGATTTGTGAGGTATTCATGGATGATTTCTCCGTTTATGGATCCTCTTTTGATGATTGTTTAAGCAACCTTGAACGAGTTTTGCAGAGATGCGAAGATACTAGTCTTGTTTTAAACTGGGAGAAGTGCCACTTTATGGTTAATGAAGGCATTGTCTTGGGGCATAAAATTTCTGAAAGAGGTATGGAAGTCGATAAAGCTAAAGTTGATGCTATTGAAAAGATGCCATGTCCCAAGGACATCAAAGGTATAAGAAGTTTCCTTGGTCATGCCGGTTTTTATAGGAGGTTCATTAAGGACTTTTCCAAAATCTCTAGGCCTCTGACCAATCTATTACAAAAAGATATTCCTTTTGTATTCGATGATGATTGTGTAGAAGCATTTGAAATACTTAAGGAAACTTTGGTTTCCGCACCTATTGTTCAGCCACCTGATTGGAATTTACCCTTTGTAATTATGTTTGATGCTAGTGATTATGCTGTAGGTGCTGTTCTAGGACAAAGAGTTGATAAGAAACTAAATGTTATTCAATATGCTAGTAAAACTCTAGACAGTGCCCAGAAAAATTATGCTACTACTGAAAAGGAATTTTTAGCAGTTGTATTTGCTTGTGATAAGTTCAGACCTTATATTGCTGCTATTAAATATCTTATGGAAAATAAAGATGCTAAACCTAGACTTATTAGGTGGGTTCTCTTGCTACAAGAATTTGATTTACATATTATTGATAGAAAGGGAGCTGAGAACCCCGTTGCAGACAACTTGTCTAGGTTAGAGAATGTTCTTGATGACCCACTACCTATTAATGATAGCTTTCCTGATGAACAATTAACTGTCATAAATGCTTCTCGTACTGCTCCATGGTATGCTGATTATGCTAATTACATTGTTGCTAAATTCATACCACCTAGTTTTACATACCAACAAAAGAAAAAGTTCTTCTATGATTTAAGACATTACTTCTTGAATGACCCACACCTTTATAAAGAATGAGTAGATGGTGTTATTAGACGTTGTGTACCTGAGCATGAATAGGAACAGATCCTACGCAAGTGTCACTTTGAGGCATATGGAGGACACCACGCTGGAGATAGAACTGCACATAAGGTATTGCAATCCGGTTTTTATTGGCCTACTCTCTTCAAAGATGCCTGTAAGTTTGTCTTGTCTTGTGACGAATGTCAAAGAACTGGTAATATTAGTAGACGTCCAGAAATGCCTATGAAATATTCTCTTGTTATTGAACCATTTGATGTTTGGGGCTTTGATTATATGGGACCTTTTCCTGCCTCTAATGGGTATACACATATTTTAGTTGTTGTTGATTATGTTACTAAGTGGGTAGAAGCTATTCCAACTAGTAGTGTTGATCATAACACCTCTATTAAAATGCTTAAAGAAGTTATTTTTCCAAGGTTTGGAGTCCCTAGATACTTAATGACTGATGGTGGTTCTCATTTTATTCATGGTGCTTTTCATAAAATGCTTGCTAAGTATGATGTTAATCATAGAATTGCATCTCGTTATCACCCACAGTCTAGTGGCCAAGTAGAGCTGAGTAACAAAGAACTTAAATTAATTTTGCAAAAGACTGTTAATAGATCTAGAAAGAATTGGTCCAAGAAACTTGATGATGCATTATGGGCTTACAGAACTGCATATAAAAATCCTATGGGTATGTCTCCATATAAAATGGTTTATGGAAAAGCTTGTCACTTACCTCTCGAACTAGAACATAAGGCATATTGGGCTATTAAAGAGCTCAATTATGATTTCAAACTTGCCGGTGAGAAGAGGTTATTTGACATTAGCTCACTTGATGAATGGAGAGCCCAAGCTTATGAAAATGCCAAACTGTTTAAAGAAAAAGTTAAAAGATGGCATGACAAAAGGATACAAAAGGGTGAGTTTAAAATAGGTGACTATGTGTTGCTCTTCAACTCTCGTTTAAGATTTTTTGCAGGAAAACTTCTCTCTTAATGGGAAGGCCCTTACGTTATCGAGGAAGTCTATCGTTTCGGTGCCATAAAAATCAACAACTTCGAGGGCACAAATCTGAAGGTGGTGAACGGTCAAAGAATCAAACATTATATCTCAGGTAATCCAATAAATGTTGAAACTAACATTATTGAGACCGTAACCCCGGAGAAAAAAATAAGGGACACTTTCCAGAACGTTCCAGACTCCGAAAAGGAATAGGTAGGTGGTACGGTAAGTAAACCGACTCCAAATCAATTTTAACAACAGTATTTCTCTGTTTTGGAATATTTAAGAAAATAGGAAATTAAGAAGTAGTCCGGGAAGGACACGAGGCGTCCACGAGGGTGGAGGGCGCGCCTTACCCTACTGGGCGCACCCCTGCCTCGTGGGCACCCCGTGTGCTCTCCGGACTCCGTTTTCTTGCACGATACTTCTTTTGGCCGGTAAAAATTCATTATATAATCTCCCGAAAGTTTTGACCACCGTATCACGCAAATATCCTCTATTTTTGTTTCGAGCTGTTTCTGCCGCAGATTTGAGCAATATGTCGTCCCAGGATTCGGAGGGAGAAAGCTATGTGGCGATTACCTTGCAGACTCTAAAGTCTATGGGGACTTGGAGCATTGCGGCTGGACCACTAAGGAAGAAGAAGACTATGAGCCTAAGGGAAAGGAGGAGACGAGCTCGGATGAAGATGAAGTCCCGTTACCTTAACCTGGGGACATGCATGTGGAGTTTAAAAGGTCAAGCCTCCCTGATAAGGCAAAGAAACCCAAGATCGAGTTTATCCCTTTTCGTCTCATGCGGGAAAACAAACAGGAACTATGCAAAAGGATATTAAGCCTTGAGCAGGAGATCGATGATCTAAGGGAGCAAAATTTCATTCTCAAGCGCAAATTAAGGAAGAAGCCTACATCATCAACAACGCTACCCTCTTCACCAGCAAAGGAGACATAATCACATGGGTATGGGCACTCCCCTTGGCAACTGCCAAGCTTGGGGGAGGTGCCCCGGTATCGTATCACCATCACACTCCTATATTTACAATTTTTTCTTAGTTCAACTCTTTTGGTAATATTTTGATCTAGTAGAATAAAGTTTTGGTATGAATTAGTTTTGAGTTTTGCTTTGTGATCCCTCTATGTACTCGAGTCCGTGAGCTATTTATAATAAAGATTAGTGTTGAGTTAAGGGCTTTGCTATCTTGCTATGATCTTGAAAAAAATAGAAAGAATAAAAAGAAATAAAAGAGACCATGTTGATCTTATGGATAGTAATGACTTCACACATAAAGAGTATGAGGCATAAAAGTTGTTGAGAGTTGACAAACATAGTTTTGGTCATCGTTGCAATTAATAGGAAGTAATAAAGAAAGAGAGGTTCTCGCATATAAATATACTATCTTGGACGTCTTTTATGATTGTGAGCACTCATTAAAGTATGACATGCTAAAAGAGTTGATGTTGGATAAGGAAGACAACATAATGGGTTATGCTTTCTCACATCTTAGTTAAAGTATATTGTCATGGATCGTCCAACATGTTGAACTTGCCTTTCCCCCTCATGCTAGCCAAATTCCTTGCACCAAGTAAAAATTACTTGTGCTTCCGAAATACCCTCAAACCAGTTTTGCCATGAGAGTCCACCATATCTACCTATGGATTGAGTAAGATCCTTCAAGTAAGTTGTCATGTTGCATGCAATAAAAATTGCTCTCTAAATATGTGTGACTTATTAATGTGGAGAAAATAAGCTTTATACAATCTTGTGATATGGAAGTAATAAAAGCGACGGACTGCATAATAAAGGTTCATATCACAAGTGGAAATATAAAGTGACGTTATTTTGCATTAAGATTTCGTGCGTCCAACCATAAAAGCACATGACAACCTCTTCTTCCCTCTTGGAAGGGCCTATCTTTTACTTTATGCAAGAGTCAAGGTGATCTTCACCTTTCCTTTTTTATTTTATCATTTGGCAAGCACCTCGTGTTGGAAAGATCCTGATACATATATCCAATTGGATGTACGTTAGCATGAACTATTATTGTTTACATTACCCTTGAGGTAAAACATTGGGAGGCAACACTATGAGCCCCTATCTTTCTCTGTGTCCGATTAAAACTCCATAACCACAAGTATTGCGTGAGTGTCAGCAATTGTGAAAGACTAAATGATAGTTGAGTATGTGGACTTGCTGAAAAGCTCTTATGTTGGAACTTTCCTATGTTATGATAAATTGCAATTGCTTCAATGACTGAGATTATAGTTTGTTAGTTCTCAATGAAGTTTATGAACCATACTTGACATTGTGAATAGATTGTTACTTGAGCATAAGAAACCATATGACAAATATATATATATATATATATATATATATATATGTTGTTGTTGTTATAAGAATGATCATAATGCCCTCATGTCCATATTTTATTTTTATCGACACCTCTATCTCTAAACATGTGGTCATATTTTTCGATATCGGCTTCCGCTTGAGGACAAGCGAGGTCTAAGCTTGGGGGAGTTGATACGTCCATTTTGCATCATGCTTTTATATCGATATTTATTGCATTATGGACTGTTATTACACGTTGTGTCATAATACTTATGGCTATTCTCTCTTGTTTTACAAGGTTCACATGAAGAGGGAGAATGCCGGCAGCTGGGATTCTGGGCTGGAAAAGGAGAAAATATTAGAGACCTATTCTGCACAACTCCAAAAGTCCTGAAATTCCACGAAAGTCATTTTTGGAAACAATAAAAAATACTAGCGAAGGAATCAGCATCAGGGGGCCCACACCCCATTCACGAGGGTGGGGGGCGTGCCCACCCCCCTAGGGCGCACCCCCCTGCATCGTGGGCCCCCTGACAGGCCTCCGGTGCCCATCTTCTAATATATGAAGTATTTTACCCTGGAAAAAATCATAAGCAATCTTACGGGATGAAACTCCGCCGCCGCGAGGCGGAACCTTGGTGGAACCAATCTAGGGCTCCAGCGGAGCTGTTCTGCTGGGGAAACTTCCCTTCGGGAGGGGGAAATCATCACCACCATCATCACCGACGATCGTCTCATCGGGAGGGGGTCAATCTTCATCAACATCTTCACCAGCACCATCTCCTCTGAAACCCTAGTTCATCTCTTGTATCCAATCTTTGTACCAAAACCTCAGATTGGTACCTGTGGGTTGCTAGTAGTGTTGATTACTCCTTGTAGTTGATGCTAGTTGGTTTATTTGGTGGCAGATCATATGTTCAGATCCTTAATGCATATCAATACCCCTCTGATTATGAACAAGAATATGATTTGTGAGTAGTACATTTGTTCCCATGGACATGGGAGAAGTCTTGCTATAAGTAGTCATGTGAATTTGGTATTCGTTCGATATTTTGATAAGATGTATGTTGTCTATCCTCTAGTGGTGTTATGTGAACGTCGATTACATGACACTTCACCATTATTTGGGCCTAGAGGAAGGCATTGGCAAGTAATAAGTAGATGATGGGTTGCTAGAGTGACAGAATAGATGATGGGTTGCTAGAGTGATAGAAGCTTAAACCCCAGTTTGTGCGTTGCTTCGTAAGGGGCTGATTTGGATCCACATGTTTCATGCTATGGTTAGGTTTACCTTAATACTTCTTTTGTAGTCGCGGATGCTTGCAATAGGGGTTAATCATAAGTGGGATGCTTGTCCAAGAAAGGTCAGTACCCAAGCACCGGTCCACACACATATCAAATTATCAAAGTAATGAACGTGAATCATATGAGCGTGATGAAAACTAGCTTGATGATAATTCCCATGTGTCCTCGGGAGAGATTTTCTCATATAAGAACTTGTCCAGGCTTGTCCTTTGCTACAAAAAGGATTGAGCCACCTTGCTGCACTTTATTTACTTTCATTGCTTGTTACCCGTTACAAATTATCTTATCACAAAACTATCTGTTACCTGCAATTTTGGTGCTTGCAGAGAATACCTTACTGAAAACCGCTTGTCATTTCCTTCTGCTCCTCGTTGGGTTCGACACTCTTACTTATCGAAAGGACTACGATAGATCCCCTACACTTGTGGGTCATCACAAACCCTCAGCCACGAGGGTGGACTACTCCATCCTCATCATGGTGGCTGCCGGGATGATGAAGATGGCCATCGGTGATGATTTCCTCCTCTAGCGGAGTGCCGGAGAAGGGCTCTAGATTGAATCTCGTGGTTCTGGAACTGGCAGCTGCTGGAACAAAATTTTTTCGACTCCCCTAGGGTTTTTGGAATATTTGGGCATTTATAGAGCGAAGAGGCGGTGCTGGAGGCCACCGAGGTGGGCACAATCTACCTGGGTGCGCCTGGGCCCCCAGGCACACCCTGGTGGGTTGTGCCCCCCTCGGGGCACCCCGCAGGTGCTTCTCTGGTCCACTGGATGTCTTCTGGTCCAAAAAAATCTCCAAAACGTTTTGCTGCATTTGGACTCTGTTTGATATTGATTTTCCGCGATGTAAAAAACAAGCAAAAAATAGCAACCGACATTGTGCATTATGTCAATAGGTTAGTCCCAAAAAATGATATAAATTTGCTATAAAATGATTGTAAAACATCCAAGTATGACAATATAACAACATGGAACAATAAAAAATTATAGATACGTTGGAGACATATTAGCATCCCCAAGCTTAATTCCTGCTCGTCCTCGAGTAGGTAAATGATAAAAACAGAATTTTTGATGTGGAATGCTGCCTAACATGTTCATCACATATTCTTTTCTTTATAGCATGGACATTTGGACTTTTTATATGGTTCAGTTCAATAGTCTAGTTTTGACATGATGACTTTAATACTCAAGCATATCAACAAGCAACCATGTCTTTCAAAATATTAACATTAAAGCAAGTTATCCCTAGCCCATTATCCTCAATCATTGATCCATTCATGAAACACACTCGAATACTAGCTATACCCAATGCTCAAGTACGATCATAGTGCCCCTTAGTTGGTGCTTTATAAGAGAAGATGGAGACTCAAGTAAAAATTAAAAATTGCATAAAGTAAAAGAAAGGCCCTTCGCGGAGGGAAGTAGGGATTTGTAGAGGTGCCAGAGCTCAAAGCAAAAATTGAGAGATAAAAACATTTTGGGAGGCATACTTTTCCCACCAACGAAAACGACTTAGGGTTCCCAACACTTTCCATGCTAGATATATCATAGGCGGTTCCCAAACAGAAAATAAAGTTTATTCCTTTTTCTACCATATTTCACTTTCCATGGCTAACTGTATCCACGGGTGCCCTCCATACCAACACTTCCCAAGGAATTTATTATTTGACAACATAAAGTAAATTTATTTTTCATTTGGGGACTGGGCATCCCTAATACCTTTGTTGTACTCTTGTGCAATGACAAGTGAATAAACACTCATCGTGAGGATAGCACATCTAGCATGGAAAATATTGGCCACCCCTCACCGCCTCGCGAATGGTATGAGCACACAAAAGAGAAATTTATTTTGAAAATTAGAGATGGCACATAAAAATTTGCTTAGAACAGCACAAAAATACCACATATAGGTAGGTATAGTGGACTCGTATGGCAAAATTGGTTTAAAGGGTTTTGGATGCACAATTAGTAATCATACTTAGTGCAAATGAAGGCTAGAAAAAAGATTGAGAAGCTTCCAACCAAGAAACGAAAAATCTCATAAGCGAGCATTAAGCATAACTAACACCGAATAATGCACCACAAGTAGGATGTAATTTTCATTGCATAACTATTGACTTTCGTGCTTGCATGGGGAATCACAAACCTTAACACTAATATTCTTACTAAAGCATAATTACTAATCAACATGAATCGCATATCATATCGTCATATCTCAAAACCATTACAAAGAACCAAGTTTATTTTGTCCAATGATCTTCATGAAAGTTTTTATTATATCCTCCTTGGATATCTATCACTTTGGGACTAGTTTCATATGTTGCCATTGCTTTTGACAAGCTCAAATAAATTTAAGTGAAGAACATGAGCATAAAAAATTTCATCTCTCAAAATAATCTAAGTGAAGCATGAGAGTGAATGACAAACTACTCCCAAAAAGATATAAGTGAAGATCAAACGAGTAGTTAAGTAAATGGGTAGCTATTTGAGGACTCTCTCTTATTTAAAAGTTTCAGATCTAAGTATTTTATTAAAACAGCAAGAAAAACAAAATAAAATGGCATTCCAAGAATAGCACAACTCATGTGAAGAAGCAAGAACTTAGGCTCAACAGATACTAACCAATAATTGTTGAAGAAGAAAGGTGGGATGCCTACCGGGCATCCCCAAGCTTAGATGCTTGAGACTTCTTGGAATATTAACTTGGAATTCCTTAGGCATCCCAAGCTTGAGCTTCTGTGTCTCCTTAGTTCCTCTCATATCACGGTTTTCCTAAATCTCAAAAACTTCATCCACATAAAACTCAACAAGAACTCGTGAGATAAGTTCGTATAAATCAATGCAAAACCTTATCATTCTCTACTGTAGAAAATCACTAAAATTATTATTTTACATTGCATACTAAATGCCTCTACATATTTAATACTCCTATCCTCAAATAGAATCATTAAACAAGTAAACGTATGCAAATAATGCAACCATACCAGCAATCTGCCAAAACAGTACAAATTGTAAAGAATGCAAGATTCATCATACTTCCCTAACTCCAAAAATTCTGAAAAATTACCGCACTTTAGAAAATTTATCAGAGCTTATTTTGCAAAAAAATTCAGCATTTTATCACATTCTTACTTTTCTAGGGAATTTTTGCAACAACGATAAACTTTCTGTTTTGAAACAGCAACATGTATACGTGCAAAAAAAGCATGACAAAGGCTATCATTGCCACTTTTATTGAAATAAAAGATGCAAAACATTATTATAAATAAAATCAAGCAAATCCTAACAAAATAAATTGACGCTCCAAGCAAAACACATATCATGGGATGAATGAAAACATTGCTCCAAGTGAGGTTACCGATAATGTTGGAGACGAAAGAGGGGATGCCTTCCGGGGCATCCCCAAGCTTAGTTGCTTGGATCTTCCTTTAATATTACCTTGGGGGTGCCTTTGGCATCCCCAATCTTAGGGTCTTGTCACTCCTTATTCTCCTCATATCGACATCTCACCCAAAATTTGAAAACTTCAATCACACAAAACCGAACGAAACCTTGTGAGATAGGTTAGTATGATAAAGAGCAAACAATTTCACTTTTGGTACTATCAAAGACAAGATTCATAATTGTTTCCACACAATTACTACTATAGCATATCATTTCTACAATTTATATTGAGCAATATAAGCCATAGAAACTAGGAAACAAGCAAACTATGCATTGAAAACGGAATTTGACAAAAACAGAACAGTCTGTTGTAATCTGTACTGAAACCATACTTCTGCTACTCCAAAAATTATGAAAAAATTTAGGAGCACGTAAGAAATTTGTATATTAATCTTCTGCAAAAAGAATCAACTCAAAATCACTCTTTTGTTAAAAATGAGAGTTATTTTTGTGAGCGCAAAAGTTTTTGTTTTTCAGCAAGATCAAATCAACTATCACCCAACATGATCCCAAAGGCTTTACTTGGCACTTTATTGAGACAAAATCAATAAAACATGATTACCACAGTAGCCTAATCATGTGAACACACAAAAACAAAAGGGGAAATGTTGGGTTGTCTCCCAACAAGCGCTTTTCTTTAATGCCTTTTATCTAGGCATGATGATGCTCATATAAAATATAACAAGAGCATCATGAATCATAAGTTCCTCTCTCATAATAATTTTTAGTAGCATCATGAATAGATTCATTCATATAACCGTCACATGAAGCATTCTTTTCATGATCCAAAAGCATAGAAAATTTATTACTCTTTATGGCATACATGTCATCAACATATTCATCATAAGTAGCAACTTTGTTCTCATCATAGTCAATTGAAACCTCTTCCAAAATAGTGGATGTATCACTAAATAAAGTCATGACCTATCCAAATCCACTTTCATCAATATTGTAATAAGATTCAACACCCTCCAAAATAGTGGGATCACTACTACCTAGAGTTGACACTCTTCCAAACCCACTTTCATCATTGTAATCATCATAAATAGGAGGCATACTATCATCATAATAAATTTTTTATCGAAAGTAGAAGGAATCAAAGGATCATATTCATTATGCAAATCATCCCCAAGCTTGGGACAAGCATTATTTTCAGCAAATAAATCTTCAAACATTTCATACTCATCAAACATAGCATCCCCAAGCTTGTGGTTTTGCATATCATCATAATCATTTTTATCAATAGCATGAATGGCACCTAGTATAGCAAACATTATTATCATATTCTTCCAAGCAAGTGCCAAAAAGATTTTCAATATCATAAAAGACATCATTGTCTTCCCAAGCATAATCATGACAACAAGCATTAGGCATCACAAAGTCATACTCAATATCATCATCCTCCATCAACATATTTGATTCACTTTCATGAGGCACAATGGTGATAGGAGCAATATTACTTGGGATAGTTACCTTTTTACCTATACCTTTTCTTCTTTTCTTTTTCTTCTTCACCACCTCATGTGTGGGTTTAATCAATTTTTTCAAGCTTCTTGTTGAAGAGACTGATTGGATAGGAAGGTCCTCCTCGTTACCTGATTCATCATAAGAAACACTAGGAGGGCATTGGGAAATATTTTCCCTTTCATTAGTACTCTATTCATACTATATTTGTTTTCTTGTCTTTAGGTAGTTGTAAATATAAGGATTCTCAATGCAATTTACCGCACAAAACATATAAATTTCCTCTAGATCAAAATCAAGAAATCTATTGAGATTAAATTTTGGAATACCCTCAATTATACGTTTCATTTCTTCATACCCCAAAAGAAGACTAAGCTCTTTATGATGCTCAGGGGAAATCAAGTTATCACAATTTTTGGACATGATTTGATCATGAAATAAGTAGCATTGGATATTTAAATGACCACGTTCATTGCAAAGTTCACAAGGATGGTGAAAAATATTAAATCCTTCAGCACAAATATCTAGCCTATCTTGCAACTTTTTCGTTTCTAAATATTTATGCTTCTTAAAAATCTATCTTCCCTTTTTGTTGTGCTTTTTCACTCCTGATTCACTCCACAAAAATTGACATTCTTATAGGAGACCTCATTATCATGGCTAGTGCAATCATCATTAGCATTTTGGATATTCAAAGAATTCATACTAACAACATTGCAATCATGCTCATCATTCATGGATTCTATGCCAAACATTTTATAGCATTCTTCTTCTAACAATTGAGCACAATTTTCCTTTCCATCATTTTCATGAAAGACATTATAAAGATGAATAATATGATGCAACCTCAATTCCATTTTTTTGTAGTTTCCTTTTTATAAACCAAACTAGTGATAAAACAAGAAACTAAAAGATTTAGTTGCAAGATCTAAAGATATACCTTCATGCACTCACCTCCCCGGCAACGGCACCAGAAAAGAGCTTGATGTCTACTACGCAACTTAATTCTTGTAGACTCGTGTTGGGCCTCCAAGCGCAGAGTTTTGTAAGACAGTAGCAATTTTCCCTCAAGTGGATGACCTAAGGTTTATCAATCCGTGGGATGCGTAGGATGAAGATTGTCTCTCTCAAACAACCCTGCAACCAAATACAAGAAATCTCTTGTGTACCCAACACACCCAATACAATGGCAAATTGTATAGGTGCACTAGTTCGGCGAAGAGGTGGTGATAAAAGTGTAATATGGATGGTAGAAATATATTTTTATAATCTGAATAAATAAAAACAACAAGGTAACAATTGATAAAACAGAACACAAACGGTATTGCAATGTTTGAAAATGAGGCCTAGGGTCCGTACTTTCGCTAGTGAAATCTCTCAACAATGCTAATATAATTGGATCACATAACCATCCCTCAACGTGCAACGAAGAATCACTCGAAAGTTCTTATCTAACAGAGAACATAAGAAGAAATTGTTTGTAGGGTACGAAACCACCTTAAAGTTATTCTTTCCATTCGATCTATTCAAGAGTTTGTACTAAAATAACACAAGGTTATTCTTTCCGTTCGATCTATCCAAGAGTTCATACTAAAATAACACCATATGATACACATCAACCAACTCTAATGCCACCTAGATACTCCAATGTCACCACAAGTATCCATGAGTTAATTATACGATACACATCAAACAATTTCAGATTCATAATACTCAATCCAACACAAAGAACCTCAAAGAGTGCCCCAAGATTTCTACTGGAGAAACAAAGACGAGAACGTGCATCAACCCCAATGCATAAATAACCCCAATGTCACCTCGGGAATCCGCGAGTTGAGTGCCAAAACACATATCAAGTGAATCAATATGATACCCCATTATCCCCATGGGTATTCATAGCAAGACATACATCAAGTGTTCTCAAATCCATAAAAGTATTCAATCCAATAAAACGAAATCTCAAAGGGAAAACTCAATTCATCACAAGATAGAGAGGGGAAAACACCATATGATCCGACTATATTAACAAAGCATGTGATACATCAAGATCGTGACATCTCAAGAACACGAGAGAGAGAGAGAGAGAGAGATTAAACACATAGCTAGTGGTACAAACCCTTAGCCCCGAGGGTGGACTACTCCCTCCTCATCATGGTGGCCACCGGGATGATGAAGATGGCCACCGATGATGATTTCCTCCTCCGGCGGAGTGCCGGAGAAGGGCTCTAGATTGGATCTCGTGGTTCTGGAACTGGCGGCTGCTGGAACAAAATTTCGTCGACTCCCCTAGGGTTTTTGGAATATTTGGGCAGTTATAAAGCGAAGAGACAGTGCTGGAGGCCACAGAGGTGGGCACAATCCACCTGGGCGTGCTTGGGCCTCCAGGCGCGCCCTGGTGGGTTGTGCCCCCCTTGGGGCACCCCAGGTGCTTCTCTGGTCCACTGGATGTCTTCTGGTCCAAAAAAATCTCCAAAAAGTTTCACTGCTTTTGGACTCCGTTTGATATTGATTTTCCGCGATGTAAAAAACAAGCAAAAAACAACAACTGGCACTGGGCACTATGTCAATAGGTTAGTCCTGAAAAATGATATAAATTTGCTATAAAATGATTGTAAAACATCCAAGGATGACAATATAACAACATGGAACAATAAAAAATTATAGATACGTTGGAGACATATTAGTAGCTGACGTACTTGTTCACTTTCCTCAATGACGTTGGAGAGATGCCACATTGCAGGTGGTCACGATAGGGTGCGGCTCCACACACTCCTTTTGTTTTTGATAGTCCTTCCAAATCTTCATCCAATAGGTGTTCCCCTTTTGCTCGGTTCTGCATATTGGATCCATAGTTGTGCCCAACCAAGCTTTGACCAACACGTTGTCCTCAAATCTTGAGAATGCCAGACCTCTTGCCTTCGCTGTCTTGGTCTTCTTCTTCTTCTTCCTCGGATTGGGATCAGATGTTGTCCCAACTTTAAATGCGGTGGTGGCCTCCAATTCATACTCAATTTCGGTCGTATTTTCATTGTCATTGATCATGTTCAACAAGAACGCCTCCTGCATAATTATGGTTTGCAAGCATTCATCATGTACGAAATGAACTAGTGGTTTATGCAAAAATCTGATCGGACAGGACCAAAGAAAACGCACCGACTCTTGTACGGTCATTCCGTCGAACATGTCGAGGGCAGCCCGGGTACTGCCGGTGCCTGTGCTCATCTGTGCCCGAACGAGCTACGGCGAGTCATATACGTCGACCACCGGTATATGCGTGAGCGGAAAGCTCTTTGGAATGGCCCAGCCGACCGTCGAATCATCCTCTGTCCCAATGGGGTCGGACGGCGTAATCCGTGTCGGCGCTCGGATGGAAGGGGTGTGGAGATCCAGGCGCGGTGGAGGAGACATCTGCTTCACCATGTCCTAACCTTCTTGCGACACCGCGGCCGCCGCCCTCCTCTCTCGCTGCCGGCGTCGCCGCAACTTCCGGGCGACGTTCTCCGCCTTGCCAGTCGCAGCCGACGAAGTGACTCCACCGACGAAAGAGACAGACCGGGTCTCCGTCGCGGCGGTGTGGGTCAGGCTGGACGACATCTCCGGCGGTGAATCGGGACCAATGGTGAGGATTTGGAGCAAGGATGAAGGACGGCAAGGGTCCGGGCGCAGTAAAGGTTGGAGGGCGGCGGGAGGAGGAGGAAGTGTTTGATGGATTTGGTGCATCTGGGATGGGGTAGGGCTGTCGGGTCCGACGTGGCGGGCGTGCCCGAGCGCCCCATATCCACCCCATATTTAAGCTGGATATGAGGGGTGCCGGTTAGCCCATGCATTTGAGGTCCGTTCAAGAAACCCGTCCGGGTCGAAAAAATCATAACCGGACAGTGTCCAGACGGCCCGCCCAGACGTATGAGGCGGGTTTAATGAGCCCGGCTATAGATGTCTCGCCTAGCATTGCAAGGAGGGTAACAAAATGTGTGTGAAGGTAGATACTCCCTTCGTCCGAAAATGCTTGTTATCAAAATCATTAAAAGGGGCCGCTCATCCGATCCATCAAATCAGACAATCAACTGCCGTACGGGACGGGGCTAGGAAAAATAATCAATGGGGTCAGCATGTTTTACAGTGTGGGAAAATGTTACTGCCCTGGTACGCTAGTTAGTTAATGGCGTCAAAATGGTCAACGGAATATAATGAGTGGACATTTGTAAGAGCACCTGAAGAAAAGAACCATCGGCGTCTGCTCAATCACTGTGCTGTGCTGCCTTCTGTAAGACTGTAACAGTCGGTCGCTCGCTCTCGTAGCAACTAGGCATAAACCGTAGTACTACTAGTACGGCTGCTCCATTAAGGGTGGCATTATCCTTTGACTAATTTCAATGCTGAGGCTAATTAAACCCGGTCCAAGAAAGAAACATACCCGTAGGAATGGTATAGAAGAGACAGCGGCAGCATGCATATGCAAGTGGCAGCGGCCAGGCGTACGTGTTCAGTTTCCGAGGGAGGTGCATCCATCCATCATGTGATTATCACACGTTCCGTGTGTCAAAATCCGTCCAAGTGAAGCACCATCCTAAGCACACAGGGGCAGCGGTGATTTCAGGGAGGTTCCATCCAGAATTTTCCAAATAACATCACCTTTATAACTGCAAAAACATCTTACGTTTGTTTGGATCTCACTCACGCCGGCACAGAATCCATAAATAGTTTCTTCACAGTTCGGTTCCTGTGTGAGAGTCATCGGTGCTAGAGCAAATGCGCGCAGCTACCCTACCATCTACTAGCGGTGGGTCCACCATGTCAGCCACGGAGCGCACAAATATCTACGGCCAGGGGGGGCCTGGGTCCCCAACAAAGCCTGCACACCCCATGTACCGCTCCTACCATCTACTAGCGCTTGGCACCACGCGCGTAAATCCATCTCTGAATAGCAGTATCTGATCTCTTCACCGTCCCTGCTTAACTTTGTAGACCCAGAGAGAGAAGCGCCGGACTTGAATGCCACAGTGAAACTATTATCTGCTGCCCATCTTCTCTGCATCTGAGGGAAACAGGGTTGCAGATGTTGCGGGGCGGGCATGCGCCAAACATGGAAACATGCACGTTGATCCACCCTGAGAGGTGCCTTTGTGTTTGTGCAGTGGTGTTTTACATCTCCACCGTGATGATCACTGCCCCACCGGCGAAACTATTGTTATTACTCTGATGGAAACCTTTGAGTTTCCTCCGTTATAGTGGGTCACAGGGTCAGCTTGCAAAAGTGAAGGATGATAACATGCTAATTCGAGAGCCGGCACGTGGTTTTGGATGGTAACGTGGCTGTAATGCTTCCCTCTCACTTTCCCTTTATTTATCTGTGCTCTTGCCTCCGGCGCCACCTCACCCATGACGGCCGTTAATCCACACCAACCACATGCACTCGTGCCCACCGCTTCTTCTTCTTTTTCTTCTTCTTCCGTCGACCGGCAACGTGTGAAAACCTTTCCACCGCTAATGCATATAACTCGACGAAGTAGCTAGTTGACTTTGGATTCACAAAAAAAAAAGAAAACTCAACGAAGTAACTACTCCCTCCGTCCGAAAATACTTGTCATCAAAATGGATAAAAAGAGATGTATCTAGAACTAAAATACGTCTAGATACATCCCCTTTTATCCATTTTGATGACAAGTATTTCCGGACGGAGGGAGTACTCATTAAGCAACCCCATGGTATTTGGAATGATGAAATTGAGCTTTGATGCTTTAGGTGATTAGATAATACTAGTAGATAGTAATAGATAAAAAACAAAATCTAAAAGGAAAACTACTCCCTCTGTAAAGAAATATAAGAGCATTTAGATCAGCGTGATCTGAACGCACTTGAAGTACTACCTCCGCACGGAAATACTTGTCCTATAAATGGTTGTATCTAGACTTATTTTACTTATACATACATTCATTTTATCCACTTGTTCTATAGATGATTGTATCTAGACTTATTTTGCGTAGATACATCAATTTTATCCGTTTGTAGGATAAGTATTTTCGGACAGAGGGAGCAGTGGCTAAGCAATAGAGTTCAGCCCGTTGTCGGCACACATGCAGGAAGATATATAGGCATGCGTTAACAATAGCCACAGCCGCCAACTTTGTGTAGTGTAGCATAGATGATAGATCAGGTGGCCGGTTCTTGGCTGCTTGTGCTGTGCTCTCCCTCGTCGACTTTGCATCTCGCAACCCGTGTGATGTGCGTAGTTGGTAGGCGTTTGGCTTTATCTTCTCCGGGCTATTAGCAGGAACCTGGCCTGGTTCATGAATCTGCCACCTTGCAAATGGCCTAGACCTTACTACCACTGTGTGAGGCCGATTTTCATGTTTTGACCCTTTTGTCAAACAAAATCGGAATTTGACCCCCGTTTGAAAAAAAAATCGACATTTGACCCTTTTTGCTACCGCCAGGGTGCCCGGCGGTAGGATTACCTAGGCTACCGCCGGAAGCTGCGGCGGTAGGAAACTTATCCACGTCAGCAGCATTAACGGCCTCCGTCCATCCTACCACCGCCGGTCATGGCGGTAGCCTGTCCGATCCTACCGTCGGGGTACGTGGCGGTAGGGTGCGGGCAGTTATAAGCCGTCGGCCGCCCCACCCCTCCCCTTCTACTCCAACCACCCGCCCCAAGAACAGAGGAGTTCTTCCTCTCGCCCCTCTCTCTTCTCCTCCACTCCCCCCTCAGATCTTCGTCGTTTCTTCACCATTTTTACGGATTGAGATGGCCCCGAAGAAAGAAAAGTAAGCTCCTTCGATCCCTCCAATTAGTTTTAGTCAAATAGCTTCCGATTCGTCGCATTATTTGATTCAAATTAAATCACCCCCATTCTTGAACTAGATTTAAATATTTTGAACCCTAGGATTGATTTAGGTTGATTATAGATATTATATTGTGTTAGATATGAACTCTAGTCACTAGTTGGTATGATTATGTGAAGATGAACCCTAGTTCATATTATTTTTGGAGGAATTATTTTTGATATGATGCATGTTGGAGGAATATATTGTGATATGATGATGCATGTTGATATGCTATGCTGCAAGTAGTGGATATAGTTGGAGAACAAATGTTGAACCCTCAAGATGAACCTAGTTCATAATTTTTTGTGTTAAATTTTTTTATATATGATGAATATTGGAAATATTTGTTTTGATATAGGATGCATGTGGATCTTATATGATGCAAGTAGTGGATTTTGTTGGAGTAAACATGGTTAATCCCTCAAGATGAACCCTAGTTCATGGTTTTTGTTTTTGATATATGTATTGTATTTAGTTCATGTTCATGATAATCTAGATATATGGTTATTCAAAGATTGAACTCATAGATTTTTTTGGATGTGATGAACCTTTGTTATGCATCAATATCTTTTGATATGCTTATGCAATTCTTTTAGGAGGCCACCTCTTGCGGACGACGTCGGCACGAAGTACGCCATGCTTGACCCTAGGTTCGACAAGCGTCACCGTGCCCGTTTCATTGAGAATGGAGTGGTAATTACCATTTCAAACCAAATCTTTCGAATTGATGAAAACAAGTAGCTAACTATTATGTCCATGCTAATTATGCTTTGGTTATTGATTTTCATAGATGCTGCCACCACTGCGGATGAGGGCTCACAAGACGACGGTTAAGATGGAGTACGACGAGCGGTACGCACCGTTCTTCAGGAGAGCCCGACTATTGGGTTTCGTCCTGTAGTTCAAGCGTAAGCCGCCGACGCTCGTCCACTCAGCTCTCACGGCTTTGATCGACCGGTGACGGCCAGAGACGCACAACTTTCATCTTCCATGGGGGGAGATGACCGTGACCCTCGAGGGTTGGGCGATGATTACGACACTACCGCTCCAGGGTCGTGCTCTTACAGGAAGAGTGGAGAGGGCGAACTGGCACGAGAGGGTTGTCAGCCTCATAGGCGACTGCCCCCTCCCCCCCTCCCGCTAAGAGCAACCGGACTTCCGGCATACCGCTGCCATGGCTCCTCGAGCACCGGAGCAAGTGCCCGGAAGATGCCGAGCCCCGGGTGGTGGAGCAGTACGCCAGGGCCTACCTGTGGTACATTCTCACGGAGGTAGTGTTTCCGGACTACTCCGGGAACTCTGCCCTATAGATGTATCTCGACTTCCTAAAGGACTGGGATGCGGGGTACAACTGGGGGGCCGCCGGACTCGCCTACCTATACCGTTCGGTAAGTGAATATCACTTTCTTTCAAATATCAGACGTGTGCTGCTTTACATTTTGACATCTTATCATCTCAACATGGTTTGTAGCTTGACGACGCGACTCAAAGAGCGGAAGTCACATACGGTATGTGTGGATGTGTATGGGGCCTCTCCATTTGGATGTGGGAGCGAATCCCGGTGGGCCGTCCGGAGAAGCTGCACTCGCGTGCATGGACAGACTATGGCGGAGATGACGAAGATGATCGGAACCCAACCGTCGCATACGCTTGGGACGTGGTGCGTGTCTACACGGGCGAATCGAAGGCCTTGTACAAGGTCTTCAGCAACGAGCTTGATGCTCTCACGGCTTTCCAGGTATAAGAACTACATTTTCACTTGAGCTTACCATTGTTTCGATAACACTTTCACTTGAGCCTAACATTGTTTGGTTATAGGTTACTTGACGGCTGTATAGTGATGATCGAGAGTTGGGTTTCGAGCTGAACAGCATGTGCAAGCAGGACCGGCTTCTCTTCCGGTGCATCGTGCCCATGATTTGTGTCTATGCCGTGGAGTACCACTTGCCACAGCGCGTTGCCGCACAATTTGGTAAGGCGCAACACACACCACCAGCCGGTATCGTTCGAGATACCGGTGGCTACGACCTACACCTGTGAGTACCACAAGCCGTCCTCATCGATTCTAAGTTCTTATTTTGATGTTTTACATTCATACAAGAAGGATGTTTTACATTCTTTCTTATGCATTACAGGATGAGAAGGCAGAAGAATCAATCAATCACGGATTGGGAAGCCGAACATGTGAGATACGTGCAGGAATGGAACGAGTGGAAAACACGCAAAGACACGGAGAGGAGAGTGATTGACTGGGACGATTACGAGGATCACATGTTGTGGTACAACGATGGCATCAAGCATCGTCTGCGTCTGAGGCCCCAATGGATGACAGCAGATGCCGAAGACCTGTTCGATGACGCCTCAAAGAATGAAGCCTACAACAGAGAGCATCATACAACTTCAAGGCGGGTTTAGGGAGTACGGACCCCTCATGAACAGAGTGGTATGTTGTTTTTACCTCTTTCGAACCGACGGTTGGATGAAAATAGCTTTTCATGGTATTGACTCATTTTATTACTTTGCGGTCTTCGGAGCTGAACAAAAGCATTTTTCATGCCTCTGATGCGCTTAGTGTTGTCCCTGGGACTCGAGCTAGTGAGAACAAGTTGAGGAAAACAATGAAGGTAATACAGAGTTCATTTTTGTTATCATTGGACATTCGAGAAGTTCATATTGTTTCGTTATCATTGCAGAAATACGTCAACAAAGCACGCCGGCTTGTGGGCCTACTTGGGTGCGCTACAAACACCGAGGATGTTTTTCCTCCTGCACCGATGCGTAGCCTCGCTTCATCGAGCCATGCAGCCTCGTCGTCTAGGGCGGTTCAAGATGACGAGGAGGAGAGCGACGACGATGATGATGCAGAGGAAGATGAAGAAGAGGGTCCAGAAGAAGAACATGGTGAGGAAGAGGAAGAGGACGATGATGATGAGGAGGAGGAGTACGATGATGACGACGGACCTCCAGCAACTCAGCCAACCTAGTGTGAGAAGAGGAATATGCCGAAGAAGGATTGGACGAGTCCATCCCCCTTTCAGAAAGCACGTCCTGCGGCACGCAAGAAGACGGCGGCCGAGAAGAGATCCAAGGATAACGAGGACCAAAATTCGAAGAGGGGAAAGAAGAACTGAAGTTGCTGCCGTGTGGTTGAACCTAAAACTTGCATATTTGCTTCGTGAACCATATGGATTTGCTCGTGAAACTGTTTCGTTAATTTGCTATGTATAACTTGGTGAAAACATTTATGGATGTCTACTTGCTATGTATCGAACCTACCTTATTTATAGATTTGTGTTGTGTGCATCATATATCATACATTGTGTGCTTCTTATGTCATACATATGCTGTTTAAATGTTGTCCGCCAAAAACTTGAAGCCAAAAAAAGTTAGAAAGTGCAAAAAATGGGCCACCCTACCGCCACAGACTAAGGCGGTAGGATAGCACAACCTACCACCATCAGACCCGGCGGTAGGGTGCATCCCCCCACGCCCCCCCTTCTGTGACCAAAAAATCGAGCAGCGCAGCGGTAGGCTTGCACACCCTACCGCTGAGCGCCTCTGCGGTAGGGTGTACAACCCTACCGTTGAGTTGTTCAATTTTTTGGTCACAGAAACTTAACACATGCTCCCACCCTACCTCCAGGGCTCTTGGCGGTAGGTTTGTGCTGACTACCGCCTTGGCTTATGGCGGTAGGTCCGTAAGCAGCCGTTAACGATTTAACGGCCGTCAGCCACACCTACCGCCAGACCCTGCGGCGGTAGACTGTGCAACCCTACCGCTTGAAAGCCTGGCGGTAGCAAAAAGGTCAGATCTCAAAAAGGTTTCAAACTGGGGTTAGATCTTGATTTTGTTTCAAAAAAGGGTCAAAACACGAAAATCGGCCGTGTGTGGAACGCCATGGATAGATCCCACGCGATACCTCATCTGTCGTCGTTTCACGCGTATGGGGCTGGTGGCTTGCTTTGTTTCTGTTTAATCTGCCATCTCTGGTGACTGCTTCTTTGTTCTTGGGCTACGCTCACATATGTTTGTAGCTAATCGAGCTATATATTGTCATACTGATGCCATGTTTTGCGTGGTAGAGAAATGCATGATTTACAACCCTCTTAGCACGCTATATGTTCTTGCGTGTCAGCCTGTTGCGATCTTGGTCTACAGGAACACAAATCGGCCCACATTTTCCTTATTTCTAGCGCAAAATTGCCTCGCATACGATGAAAGCTTGTCCGATTTTGTCACGACGATGCAACGAACTGTGAGCCTGTGCTGCTATAATGAAGTAAGATTTCTAAAGAAACAAACCATGAAGGAAAACTTCCAAGTGCTCCGTTCCATCAAAACGCCTACGAATATTTGGACTTTTGGATTTTTATACGGTTCATCGAAGGTGTGTTCGAGCTCGGCGAGCAGAAAAGCACTTTCCAGTCACACACGCATCGCAATCGCAAGCAGAGTAATTTCAGAAGCTCGTCAGGAGAACCAACATGCCGCCAAATGGAAGCAGGTAGTTTGTGCGTGCAATGCACATGCCTACATCGTGGAAAAAAATTCTATGGAGACCGGCTGCAAAACCCGTTCCGTGCATATCCAATGCCAGATGCGGCCACGTGTCCCACCTCGCCATCCCACGCCCCCCTGTCATCCGCTCCAGTTCATGGTTTTTCTCGGCTCGATCGCCTCTTCTCAGCTCCAAACTGAGCCCTGTGAACACTATATCGGCTCCAATAGATGCGACCGGAGCACTGTCCTCCACGGCCACGGGATTGGACTAGCGGCCGCCGTGGGTTCCCCGTTCAGGTGCTCACTACAGTGGGCGGAACAAACAGCCATGCCC
Organism: Triticum aestivum; assembly: GCF_018294505.1. Classification (NCBI taxonomy): domain Eukaryota; kingdom Viridiplantae; phylum Streptophyta; class Magnoliopsida; order Poales; family Poaceae; genus Triticum; species Triticum aestivum. The sequence continues at coordinate 549,653,313 of NC_057795.1, read as the reverse complement.
GCTGTGCGCCCGAACGCCTCGCCACCGTCTCCTTCCTATGGACATAACGGACTTGAACGATAGCCATGGCCGCCGTGCACCTGCCCCCGCAGTCTACATTTGACCCTTTTTGCTACCGCCAGGGTGCCCGGCGGTAGGATTACCTAGGCTACCGCCGGAAGGTGCGGCGGTAGAAAACTTATCCACGTCAGCAGCATTAACGGCCTCCGTCCATCCTACCACCGCCGGTCATGGCGGTAGCCTGTCCGATCCTACCGTCGGGGTACGTGGCGGTAGGGTGCGGGCAGTTATAAGCCGTCGGCCGCCCCACCCCTCCCCTTCTCCTCCAACCACCCGCCCCAAGAACAGAGGAGTTCTTCCTCTCGCCCCTCTCTCTTCTCCTCCACTCCCCCCTCAGATCTTCGTCGTTTCTTCACCATTTTTACGGATTGAGATGGCCCCGAAGAAAGAAAAGTAAGCTCCTTCGATCCCTCCAATTAGTTTTAGTCAAATAGCTTCCGATTCGTCGCATTATTTGATTCAAATTAAATCACCCCCATTCTTGAACTAGATTTAAATATTTTGAACCCTAGGATTGATTTAGGTTGATTATAGATATTATATTGTGTTAGATATGAACTCTAGTCACTAGTTGGTATGATTATGTGAAGATGAACCCTAGTTCATATTATTTTTGGAGGAATTATTTTTGATATGATGCATGTTGGAGGAATATATTGTGATATGATGATGCATGTTGATATGCTATGCTGCAAGTAGTGGATATAGTTGGAGAACAAATGTTGAACCCTCAAGATGAACCTAGTTCATAATTTTTTGTGTTAATTTTTTTTATATATGATGAATATTGGAAATATTTGTTTTGATATAGGATGCATGTGGATCTTATATGATGCAAGTAGTGGATTTTGTTGGAGTAAACATGGTTAATCTCTCAAGATGAACCCTAGTTCATGGTTTTTGTTTTTGATATATGTATTGTATTTAGTTCATGTTCATGATAATCTAGATATATGGTTATTCAAAGATTGAACTCATAGGTTTTTTTGGATGTGATGAACCTTTGTTATGCATCGATATCTTTTGATATGCTTATGCAATTCTTTTAGGAGGCCACCTCTTGCGGACGACATCGGCACGAAGTACGCCATGCTTGACCCTAGGTTCGACAAGCGTCACCGTGCCCGTTTCATTGAGAATGGAGTGGTAATTACCATTTCAAACCAAATCTTTCGAATTGATGAAAACAAGTAGCTAACTATTATGTCCATGCTAATTATGCTTTGGTTATTGATTTTCATAGATGCTGCCACCACTGCGGATGAGGGCTCACAAGACGACGGTTAAGATGGAGTACGACGAGCGGTACGCACCGTTCTTCAGGAGAGCCCGACTATTGGGTTTCGTCCTGCAGTTCAAGCGTAAGCCGCCGACGCTCGTTCACTCAGCTCTCACGGCTTTGATCGACCGATGGCGGCCAGAGACGCACAACTTTCATTTTCCATGTGGGGAGATGACCGTGACCCTCGAGGATTGGGCGATGATTACGACACTACCGCTCCAGGGTCATGCTCTTACAGGAAGAGTGGAGAGGGCGAACTGGCACGAGAGGGTTGTCAGCCTCATAGGCGACTGCCCCCTCCCCCCCCTCCCGCTAAGAGCAACCGGACTTTCGGCATACCGCTGTCATGGCTCCTCGAGCACCGGAGCAAGTGCCCGGAAGATGCCGAGCCCCGGGTGGTGGAGCAGTACGCCAGGGCCTACCTGTGGTACATTCTCACGGAGGTAGTGTTTCCGGACTACTCCGGGAACTCTGCCCTATGGATGTATCTCGACTTCCTAAAGGACTGGGATGCGGGGTACAACTGGGGGGCCGCCGGACTCACCTACCTATACCGTTCGGTAAGTGAATATCACTTTCTTTCAAATATCAGATGTGTGCTGCTTTACATTTTGACATCTTATCATCTGAACATGGTTTGTAGCTTGACGACGCGATTCAGAGAGCGGAAGTCACGTACGGTATGTGTGGATGTGTATGGGGCCTCTCCATTTGGATGTGGGAGCGAATCCTGGTGGGCCGTCCGGAGAAGCTGCACTCGCATGCATGGACGGACTATGGCGGAGATGACGAAGATGATCGGAACCCGACCCTCACATACGCTTGGGACGTGGTGCGTGTCTACACGGGCGAATCGAAGGCCTTGTACAAGGTCTTCAGCAACGAGCTTGATGCTCTCACGGCTTTCCAGGTATAAGAACTACATTTTCACTTGAGCTTACCATTGTTTCGATAACACTTTCACTTGAGCCTAACATTGTTTGGTTATAGGTTACTTGACGGCTGTATAGTGATGATCGAGAGTTGGGTTTCGAGCTGAACAGCATGTGCAAGCAGGACCGGCTTCTCTTCCGGTGCATCGTGCCCATGATTTGTGTCTATGCCGTGGAGTACCACTTGCCACAGCGCGTTGCCGCACAATTTGGTAAGGCGCAACACACACCACCAGCCGGTATCGTTCGAGATACCGGTGGCTACGACCTACACCTGTGAGTACCACAAGCTGTCCTCATCGATTCTAAGTTCTTATTTTGATGTTTTACATTCGTACAAGAAGGATGTTTTACATTCTTTCTTATGCATTACAGGATGAGCAGGCAGAAGAATCAATCAATCACGGATTGGGAAGCCGAACATGCGAGATACATGCAGGAATGGAACGAGTGGAAAACACGCAAAGACACAGAGAGGAGAGTGATTGACTGGGACGATTACGAGGATCACATGTTGTGGTACAACGATGGCATCAAGCATCGTCTGCGTCTGAGGCCCCAATGGATGACAGCAGATGCCGAAGACCTGTTCGATGACGCCTCAAAGAATGAAGCCTACAACAGAGAGCATCATACAACTTCAAGGCGGGTTTAGGGAGTACGGACCCCTCATGAACAGAGTGGTATGTTGTTTTTACCTCTTTCGAACCGACGGTTGGATGAAAATAGCTTTTCGTGGTATTGACTCATTTTATTACTTTGCAGTCTTCGGAGCTGAACAAAAGCATTTTTCATGCCTCTGATGCGCTTAGTGTTGTCCCTGGGACTCGAGCTAGTGAGAACAAGTTGAGGAAAACAATGAAGGTAATACGGAGTTCATTTTTGTTATCATTGGACATTCGAGAAGTTCATATTGTTTCGTTATCATTGCAGAAATACGTCAACAAAGCATGCCGGCTTGTGGGCCTACTTGGGTGCGCTACAAACACCGAGGATGTTTTTCCTCCTGCACCGATGCGTAGCCTCGCCTCATCGAGCCATGCAGCCTCGTCGTCTAGGGCGGTTCAAGATGACGAGGAGGAGAGTGACGATGATGATGATGCAGAGGAAGATGAAGAAGAGGGTCCAGAAGAAGAACATGGTGAGGAAGAGGAAGAGGACGATGATGATGAGGAGGAGGAGTACGATGATGACGACGGACCTCCAGCAACTCAGCCAACCTAGTGTGAGAAGAGGAATATGCCTAAGAAGGATTGGACGAGTCCATCCCCCTTTCAGAAAGCACGTCCTGCGGCACGCAAGAAGACGGCGGCTGAGAAGAGATCCAAGGATAACGAGGACCGAAAGTCGAAGAGGGGAAAGAAGAACTGAAGTTGCTGCCGTGTGGTTGAACCTAAAACTTGCATATTTGCTTCGTGAACCATATGGATTTGCTCGTGAAACTGTTTCGTTAATTTGCTATGTATAACTTGGTGAAAACATTTATGGATGTCTACTTGCTATGTATCGAACCTACCTTATTTATAGATTTGTGTTGTGTGCATCATATATCATACATTGTGTGCTTCTTATGTCATACATATGCTGTTTAAATGTTGTCCGCCAAAAACTTGAAGCCAAAAAAAGTTAGAAAGTGCAAAAAATGGGCCACCCTACCGCCACAGACTAAGGCGGTAGGATAGCACAACCTACCACCATCAGACCCGGCAGTAGGGTGCATCCCCCCACGCCCCCCCTTCTGTGACCAAAAATCGAGCAGCGCAGCGGTAGGCTTGCACACCCTACCGCTGAGCGCCTCTGCGGTAGGGTGTACAACCCTACCGTTGAGTTGTTCAATTTTTTGGTCACAGAAACTTAACACATGCTCCCACCCTACCTCCAGGGCTCTTGGCGGTAGGTTTATGCTGACTACCGCCTTGGCTTATGGCGGTAGGTCCGTAAGCAGCCGTTAACGATTTAACGGCCGTCAGCCACACCTACCGCCAGACCCTGCGGCGGTAGACTGTGCAACCCTACCGCTTGAAAGCCTGGCGGTAGCAAAAAGGTCAGATCTCAAAAAGGTTTCAAACTGGGGTTAGATCTTGATTTTGTTTCAAAAAAGGGTCAAAACACGAAAAATCGGCCGTGTGTGGAGCGCCATGGATAGATCCCACGCGATACCTCATCTGTCGTCGTTTCACGCGTATGGGGCTGGTGGCTTGCTTTGTTTCTGTTTAATCTGCCATCTCTGGTGACTGCTTCTTTGTCCTTGGGCTACGCTCACATATGTTTGTAGCTAATCGAGCTATATATTGTCATACTGATGCCATGTTTTGCGTGGTAGAGAAATGCATGATTTACAACCCTCTTAGCACGCTATATGTTCTTGCGTGTCAGCATGTTGCGATCTTGGTCTACAGGAACACAAATCGGCCCACATTTTCCTTATTTCTAGCGCAAAATTGCCTCGCATACGATGAAAGCTTGTCCGATTTTGTCACGACGATGCAACGAACCGTGAGCCTGTGCTGCTATAATGAAGTAAGATTTCTAAAGAAACAAACCATGAAGGAAAACTTCCAACTGCTCCGTTCCATCAAAACGCCTACGAATATTTGGACTTTTGGATTTTTATACGGTTCATCGAAGGTGCGTTCGAGCTCGGCGAGCAGAAAAGCACTTTACAGTCACACACGCATCGCAATCGCAAGCAGAGTAATTTCAGAAGCTCGTCAGGAGAACCAACATGCCGCCAAATGGAAGCAGGTAGTTTGTGCGTGCAATGCACATGCCTACATCGTGGAAAAAAATTCTATGGAGACCGGCTGCAAAACCCATTCCGTGCATATCCAATGCCAGATGCGGCCACGTGTCCCACCTCACCATCCCACGTCCCCCTGTCATCCGCTCCAGTTCATGGTTTTTCTCGGCTCGATCGCCTCTTCTCAGCTCCAAACTGAGCCCTGTGAACACTATATCGGCTCCAATAGATGCGACCGGAGCACTGTCCTCCATGGCCACGGGATTGGACTAGCGGCCGCCGTGGGTTCCCCGCTCAGGTGCTCACTACAGTGGGCGGAACAAACAGCCATGCCACCGTCTCCTTCCTATGGACACAACGGACTTGAACGATAGCCATGGCCGCCGTGCACCTGCCCCCGCAGTCTAAAGCTCCACCACCGTCGAGGACAGGAGTGGGCACGCCCGGTCCAACAACATCGCCTATTACGACAACGGCGGCCCTGCCGCAGGCTTGGATAACATAAACCTTGCCGATGATGAGGACGGTTCTGCCACATTGTACATTCCGATGAAAAGAATTTGCTGCATCCTATAAGGAGCTCGTTACTTTGGATATATTTTGGTGCGTTCCTGAATCTTGATTGACGCACTCTGTTACACTGGACCTTGTCTACATTTACAGCGTGTTACACTGAAATTCAATTGATGCTGCTAGATGTAATTATTTCTGAAAGTTTTGCCAGATTACATTGATCATGTCATTATTGGGTAGCAATTCAGTGCGCAGAGAATTAGAGTAGCCTGCCTTTTGCAGAGATTTTGATATGTTATACGATTGTTCCTGCAAAAAACATCAACTAAAAGTTATAGCTATCTTCAAGGCTAGAGCTGTTGTACAAGTTTCAGAATTTTTGAGCTGCTGGTTTGGAAGATATGTATTTTTTCAAATGGTATACTGTACATTGTATTTGGTCAAGAAAAGACATCAGATATATATATATATTTTAAAGGACAACTTCATATCATTCATTGAAATTCCGTTCGTTACAAATAATGGTCCTGATAATGTCAGGGGACCGATTATATCAGCAGGACGATTACAAGACCAATTTACATGATGAAAGCTACACGGAACAAATGCCACTGCTCTTACAGCTAAAGCTTCATGTAGTTCCAGATTATCAACATAGCCACTGGTACAATATTTGCCATCAATCTGACATTCCTAATGTAATGTAAGTCTACAATATTTGCCATCAATTTGACATAGCCGCCACGCCAGACCGCCGCCGCCGAGATGCACCCCCCGGAGCCGCTCCGCCCGCGCCGGAGAGCGGCCGGGAGGGGAAGGGCCAGGAGGCTGCCGCCACCAGCAGCCCCAGGGCCAAGCCGGCCGCGGGCACCGGCGACGGCGGTGAGAAGGAAGAAGGAAGGGGGGAGCCTGGAGGGAGGAGGCCCGACGTGCGGCCGGTCGCCCGCGGGGGGGGGGGGGGGGGGGGCGATGCGGTCGCGTATTTAATGCAAGGAATGTTCATGGAGCTCTCAAGGGAAGATGTTCCAGCTCAGTGTGGAATTCAGCTATTATGTTCTCGGTCAGCAGCCTCATAAGACTAAGCCCCAAAACTGGATTATGCCTCTGATGAATAATCAAAAAAGCGAACACCATACAAATATCACTCCATAACATTAGTAGTTCCGAAGCACAGTGCTCCAGAATAGAAAATATATGTGGAAAGGTTTAACAACCTCTTTTAGCCACAATATATCATGCCCCTAAAATTTCAGTAGGTCACATATATTAAGTCAAATGTATCCCTAGTAATGACAATTTGACAAGTGACAAACAATAATACTTTTTGTTAAAAGAAAGACAAACACTAATACTTTGTGCTGACTGAGAGAATCTTAATCTTTGGTTTTTATTGCTACATAAAGGTTGATCTGCTAACATGTACCAATCCTCATAACTAAGGTACTAAACAGTGTTTAAACAAAAGGTGTCAGAACTTACACGAGAACCAAATCTATACCCCTATATAGTGTGCGAATAACTTTGAAAGATGGTCGTTGGATGAAGCCAATTCGACGGTGCAGAGATGGCAAATCCGAGCACTAATGGCCGTTGGATATCATCTACATTCCACCAGATTCTGCCACATGTACAATCTAGAAGACTCCATGGTTGAACTTAAGCATAATGCACAAACCTTAAAATACAAGCACTTCTCCTTGGTTCTAGAATCTTCCGTATCATAATTGCCCAAACTTTTTTTTTCTAAATGAATTGCCATTATTTGTTTTTATTTTATGCTTTACAACGCACAATTCCATGAATCTTAAAATAGATTAATTTTTTTATAAAACTAATTGATTTTGAATGAGATGAACTATAAGAATTAAACGAACATCTACATCATGCATATATGACTCAAAGGTTACATGCTATAGTGTGGTGTTTATTCATAATTTGGTTGCCAAATCTCATGCGTGCAATGCACGTGTACCTAATTAGTAGATTGAGAGTAGAAACCAAAAGCGATGAACATGGGACCAGGGGGTCAGTGGCGAGCGGACGAGAAAAGGAGTTCGGAGCCGCACCTGTGTACTGTGGTCGGTGTACGCGCTCGCTTTATCCTGTGTCGGGCGAGGTGCTGGCGGCGGACGACGGAGGCGACTCCGACGGCATCGGCGGCGGCGAATGAGGGGAATGTGGTGGAGCCGACTTCCATAAAAATAATCCTATGCTGACTCCAATCGAGCCGAGCCGAGAGACGTTTCCTGGAGCTGAGAAGAGGCGATCGAGCCAAGAAAAACCACGAACGGGAGCAGAGGACAGGGGGACGTGGGATGGCGAGGTGGGACACGTGGCCGCATCTGGCATTGGGTATGCACGGAACGGGTTTTGCAGCCGGTCTCCACAGAATTTTTTTCAGAAATGTTAACTTCAGTGTAAATATCATGGCAATTCATATGCAATAGACATGGCAACTTTTAATTCAAAAAAAATTTCATCAAAACATATCAACATGGGATCTAGTTTCGAAGATCTCATCGCGATGGATTTAATGGTGAAAACGGATTTTCAATCGGATTTTTCGTTTAAGAGATAAAACATTTTAAAAACTGAAAATCCAAAAAGATTCTTGCATGCATGGATGCGATGACGTGGCAATCTGTTTATATTAGAGACGTGTGGTGCGCCTCCCTTCCTGTCACACGTGTGGCAGTTAGCGCGACCCATTTTTTTCCCTAGATCGTACGTCCGCGCCTAGTGTATTCCAGAAAATGCGGGGGCTCGTTGTCCAACCACTCTACCACGAGAATCCCAAGCTCCATGTACCATCACATCTCTGCCAATTTGTCCGTGTCGCCCGCGTGATCGCTACTAGCTTTTGTCCGTGCCGACGCAACGTGACCTCCCGGTACACGACGCGCCTCACGACGAGCAGAGGGATAAAAAGAGAAGAAATGTGCGCCTCACGACCAGATCTGCCGCACACCTCACTGGATTCGCAAGCACAAAAACGACGCCTTGGTCGTTTCCGCCGCTCCCTCCCTCCCTCCCTCCTCGTGTCGGCTTCGGGTCGTACGTGGTGGAATATATAGAAAAAATCCACCTCGCTGTCACAGGGCGAAAAGACAACGGTCGCGACGGCTCCTGCCCCTGCCCCGTCTCCCGGGCTGGAGTATGTTTTCCTTGTTTTTGACCGGCGTGGCTTGTCGCTGGCCCGTGTCTTTTTCCGTGCTAATATTCGTTGGGCCGTCGAGCTCACACTCATCCTCTGATCTCCAATTAGGAGGATTGGTTGTTGCGTTGTGGATGTGTTGTGGATGTGCTAATATTCGTTAAAGCAAGTCCAAGCGTTGTGGATGTGTTGGTCCTCGGCCCTATCCGGGCTATGTGGGTAGAGGAGATGCACGAGGACCGGAGGCCAGCTCAAAGTTTTTGTGTGTGACAGAGAGGCTGAACACGGTGACATTTATGCGCTAATATTGTCGGAGTAATTAGCAAACATGAATGAAGTTGTCCAAAAAGTTCGGTTCCTTTGTATGTCAAAGTTGAAAATCTGTTCGGTACATTTTTTAATATGAAAACTTCTGGGTTTTTTCTTTTTTGCAGGAACCGGTCTATTCATCTTCAATCACGGCAGTACATAAAACACTAAAAGTAATAAAAATTACATCTAAATTCGTAGACCACCTAGCGACGACTACAAGCACTGAAGCAGGCCGAAGACGCGTTGCCATCATTGCCCCTCCCCCACCGAAACCGAGCAAGTTGTAATAAACAATCAGAAAATCATCATGTTGAGGCCCCATAGAACCAGCGCAACAGAACAACAACAACCACCGTTAAAAAATAGTACTCCCTCCGTCCCAAAATAAGTGTCTCAACTTTGTACTAGCTCTAGTATAAATTTGTACTAAGCTCAAGACACTTATTTTGAGACGGAGGGAGTAATAGATAGAAAGGATCCCACATGAAGACAGAAGAATGTAGACGAACCACGATCAGATCCGTACAAATCCACTAAGTACAAATCCGTCAGAGACACACCTTCGCACACCCACCTACAATGCTAGAGACACCACCGGGCTAGGCGAGGAGAACCTTACTTCATCTTCAGGGAGCCGCCGCCATCTCGTTTTTCTGAGTATGACAGAAACCCTAATAAAACTCAAAGGAACATCTAAAAACAGAGCCCTCCCACCAGCAAGGGTCAGGATCCACCACGCCATCATGATTCTAAGTCCACCGGAGACGAGGCAGACCGGCGGCGATACATACGGAAGGCAAAGAAACCCTACGCTTCTTAAGAAGGAGGGGGCTAAAGTATTTGTGTTCATGGTTTGGTACACGATGATGCGCAAGTGATACAACGATGGTTCAAATTAGTTTGAGAGGTGAGAATGCGGTAACAATTTATCGGCTCGACCCTTCGAAGGTGATCATAGAGATAGGATGCGTGCCCGATTCATAGGTACGAATGCTTATTTGTTCAAATTGGGCGCCTCCGTTTATATTTTGTCTGATGAGAAAATTGACAGTGCTTTGTCGCACCACACACCACCCTCCCCGGCTGACGTGGACCTGGAGCAACGGCTCCCCCGCCGTTACCCATCAACCAACGGCGCGCCACCGCCGCTTGGCTTAACTGCGGGGAGCCGTTACCTGTTGACGGCGCCACCGCCCCCGTCCTCCGGCCCGATATTAAAAGCCGCCCACCGTCGAGTGGTGCCGGAGAGCAGAGCAGAAGCACTCTCGTTGTTCCTCTGCGACCGCACGAGCTAGAGAAAAACAGCTGCCGCCGGGAGGAGCGGAGAAAAATATCCCCAATCCCTCGCCTCCGATAAACCCTAGCCAGCACCCTCGCCGGATTGCCGCCGGGAGCCCGCCGAATCGGAGCTCGCGGAGTGCGTTGCATCTGCTCGCCGGAGCAGCCGCGCCGCGGTCGGTCGGTCGGTCGGGCGGGGAATTGCGGGGAGTTTTCGGGCGGTTCCCTGGCCTCCCAGGCGCTCGCCGGCGTCGGATCCGGCGGAGAGCGCGGGTTCTGGGCGGGTCTCGGTCCGATTTGCTCGCCTGGGTTAGTTGTTCGTCCGCGCGCGGCTGCGGCGGTGGTGGCGACCGGCGGCTGAGGTATGTAAAAGATTGGTGGATTCCACTCGCCCGGTTCTTCATTTGAGGTCCCCTTCGATTGTTGATGGTGATTTTGCTGCATGTTGCTTCAATCCCTTGACATTTCATCCATGTCTCTGATGTTTCCCGTCCGTGCTCTGAGCTGTTCCTCTTCTCCTTCCCTTCAGGCGGTCGCGTCGCGTCGATTTGGCGGGCGGTTGCTGCCATTGCGCGAGCCATCCGAAGAGCCAAGGTCGAGCAGCCTGTTCTTGCCCATTCCCGGCAATCTTGGTGCCGTTTGTTCCGCGGGGTGGGTGGGCGGGCGGCGCAGAAGGCGTGACCTTCCGGCGGCGCGATGCTTCCCAAGGCCCGAATCCACGCGGACCCGGCGCTCGAGCTCGAGCTCGACCTGTTCGACTGCCTGCCGGACTCGCTCGTCCTGCTCATCCTCAACAAGGTGGAGGACGTGCGTTCCCTCGGCCGCTGCTCCGCCGCGTCCAAGCGGTTCAACGGGCTCGTGCCCCACGTCCACGACGTCTGCGTCAAGATCGACCGCGTCGTGGCGGTCGACGGCGACGGCGAGGACGCCCTCAACCTGACCTCGCCCAAGCCCCGGAACATCCTCTCCCACTTCCTCAAGCTGATGCTCTTCACGATCATCAAGCCCTTCCACAACGCGCGCGGCCCCAACGGCGCCGGGCGGCCGCTCTTCCCGCAGCTCGCGCACCACTCGCCGGCGCAGGTGCTACGGAGCTTCACGCACGTTCGGAACCTTCACATCGAGCTCCCTTCCGGGGATGTCGGGACCGAGGACGGGGTGCTCCTGAAATGGCGGGCAGAGTACGGGAGCACGCTTCAGAACTGCGTGATCCTCGGGGGCACCAGGGTTGACCGCAAGCCTGTTGGCGCAGAGCACGAGCCGTCTTCGGAGGACAATGGGAGCATGCCGGAGTCTTTCTATACCAATGGCGGGCTCAAGCTCCGTGTCGTGTGGACAATCAGCTCCCTCATCGCAGCATCGACGAGGCATTATCTTCTCCGGTCGATCATCAAGGAGCACGCCACACTTGTGAGCTTGGTGCTGACCGATGCCGATGGTCAGGGCACGCTGACCATGGGAGCAGAGCAGCTGAAGGAGTTCAGAGAGAACCAACTGTCGGCCTCAGCATGCTCCAACAGGACCCAGGTCCCGGCCTGCAACATGAAGCTGAAATACGCGCCATATCTCGAGCTGCCCGGAGGAATCGCGTTGCAGGGTGCTACACTGGTTGCTATCAAGCCCTCCACCGAGGGAAGCAATGGCGGCCATGTCAGCCGCAAGGAAACGGACGCGTTCATCTCTGGAGCATTTGATGGGCCATTCAAATTCGCTGCCAAGGCGCTGATGAAGAGGCGCACATACCTTCTGGAGATGAATGGCTTCTAGGAGTTCTTCCGGGGTATCTGCTTGCTGGTGCAAGAAGGGTCGTTTGGCTGCTTTAACTTTTGGTCTGTGTAATAGTCTGTGCTTGTTGTCTGGTGTGTTAGCTCTTTGTACAGTGGTGACATCTGGTTAGCTATATGAAAAACATATCAAATCAGTACATTTTCTCATTGCTCCCCTTCTCTAACGACACTCTGATGTGATCTAACCCTCATACAAGCTGCTTTTTTTTTGTTAATGCAAGGCTGATTTTTCACTCCCACAAAAGGATTCTGCCAGTTGAGATATCTGAAGAGGCAATGTGCATTTTGACATTCTCTGCCTCTACTTTTTTTTAGCCAAACTACATCAAGTAAGACCTGTCCGACTGAGAAACCACATGCAGTGTTGGTTTCCTCTTTCCAGTGGCATGGCCCTTATGCTTATCCATTGTGACTAGGTGGGAGCTTCAGATTGTTTGAGCTGCATGTGTAAAAACAAATCTTCACAGCTCTTCTCTTATGCTTCCAGGAAATCTGGTCCAAACTTCACAGCAGTTTCATAGAAGGAAGCATACACGAGGCAGCATTAAAAGACCAGCCAGATTCTTCTTACAGGTAGTACATTTTATCCATCTAAGATTAAGAAATGAAAAGGACTAATCTGATGCTGACTGGCAAATTCGTGCAGCGGAAAAGCTGCCACCTGATTTGGTTTGCGTATTTATTTTGGAACTTTAGTTACGGTTGCCAGGATGCTTTCCTGAAGTTGATTTTGCTAATAAGTTGGTATGCTACTACTTGTCTACTCTTATCTCCTTTGGGTTGCATGGATATGGCTCTATTCATCTCCATCTACCTTATGGAGTACCGTTGGTAAAAACAATTGCAATTTCAGATTAGTTATCATTGGTCGATTATGCTTGGCCATGCCATTGATGACAAGATGCAGACTTAACCCATCCCATTTGATTCGGATCACGATCCAGTTAGTAAGAACACATCAATCATTATCATCTAAAAAAGGTAAGAGCGCATAAATAATTTGGCAGTGGAATATCTTACAAGAGTGCTTTAGAAGACGTGAACGTGCTGTATCCATTCTTATGAGGTTACAACTTTGTGAATAGTTGAGGCCTTCGGATCTTTAGTGGGGCCATTTGTAAGGCTGGCCCAAAAATGATTCCCTACATGTATAGCGTTTGGATTCAGCTGGCATGTGTTCTTCCCCTAAAAATAATAAGCTGGCATGTGTACTTGTGAATAAACTGATCGTGACTTTGGAGAATCTTTGGATGATGTACTACATGTCTCAAGTGTGTATGTTTTTTGGGGGAAATAAGTTGGATTATATGTTTTCAGCCACTTAACTGTTGCACAGCTACGTTCAGTTTGGCATTATTTTTTGTTTGTTTGGTGGGCTATTTGTTTAAAAATTTAAATGCACGAGTGATCTTATGATTCACAAAATGTGATTTGGTTTTTGTAGCTCCATGGCAAAGTTTGCATCCTTCTTTGAGAAGGATCTGTTTTCTCGGCAGTTCCTTGCGGAAAGATCGATAAGAAACAACTAGGAACACCTTTTTTTTCTCTCCCTTGGATAAGACCCTGAATTTCAGTGTTATTTGAACAGTTACCTAGTTTGAGAAGTTACATCTGCTGCCATAGTAAGCGAGATAATGCGAGAAGACCTGTCCGGCTGAGAAACCACATGTAGTGTTGGTTTCCTCTTTCTAATGACATTGCTTGCCCTTTGTATGGGAGCTTCAGATTCAGATTCAGATTCAATCACTGGTTTAAGCTTGTGTCTGTACCACACTGCAGGGGTAAAAATAATTTTGTCACAACTTCTGGTGTGCTTTCAGGAAATCTGGTCCAAACTTCACAGCAGTTTCATAGAAGGAAGCATGCACGAGGCAGCATTAAAAGAGACCAGACAGATTCTTCTTCCAGGTAGATGTTATCCATTTGGGACTAAAAAATGAAAAGTACTAATCTGATGCTGATTTTGATCTGCGTATTTATTTTGATACTGTAGTTACGGTTGCCAGGATGCTTTCCTGAAGTTGACTTTCCTAATTTGTTACTCCCTCCGTCCCATAATGTAGGACGTTTTTTGGCACTACACTGGTGTCAAAAAACGTCCTATATTATGGGACAGAGGGAGTAGTTTATTACTAGTCGCCTACTCTTATCTCCTTGGGTTTTATGGATATAGTTCTATCAAGTTCATCTAGCTTATGGAGTACATTGGTAAAAAGAATTGCATTGCCAGATTAGTTATCATTGGTCAATTATCCTTGGCCATGCCATTAATGCCAAGATGCAGACTCACAACCCATCCTGTTTGACTTGGATCATGATCCAGTTATTATATGAAAAAAGTAAGAACACATAAATAATTTGGCAGTGGAATATCTTACAAGAATGCTTCAGAAGATGTGAACGTGCTGTATCCATTCTTATGTGGTTACAGCGATAATTTGCTCATTGTTTTTGTGAATAATTGAGGCCTTGGGATCTTTAGTGGGGTCATTTGTAAGGCTGGCACAAGAATGATTTCCTACATATATAGTAGCATTTGGATTCAGCTGGCATGTGTACTTACCCTAAAAATAATAAGCTGGCATGTGTACTTGTGAATAAGCTAAACCGATCATGACTTAGGAGAATCTTTGGATAATGTAGATCAGTACATGCCTGCCATCTCAAGTGTGTATTTTTTTTTGGAAATAGGTTAGATTATACACTTTCAGCCACCTAATTGTTTCTCAGTTAAGTTCAAGTTGCACCTATTTTGTTTGCTTGGTGGCCTATTCTTTTAATTAAATTAAATGCACATCCAACGTATGATTGATCTTATTATGATTCATAAATGTGATAGAGTTTCTGTAGCTCCATGGTAAAGGTTGCATCTTTCTTTGAGAAGGATTTGTTTTTCTTTTGGCAGCTCCTCGTGAAAAGATCGATAGGAAACTAGGAACACCTTTGTTTTTTCTCTCTCTGTTTGAGAAGACCATGAATTTCAGTGTTATTTGAACAGTTACCTCTACTGCCAAACTAATCAAACTATCTATACCTAGTTTGAGCCATTGCCATAATAAGCGAGATGGTGTGAGAAGAACTGTTTTTAACTATATTTAGAACATTGGATTAACAACAGTATGAGGTAGTTACTGTTGATATGATTCTCCTGGTAGTTTGATCAGATCAGATCAGATCAGATCGTGTGTATTACTATGTGTAATCTGAAAGCTGAGTGGATAAGATGGAGCTATGCGCACCTGGTTGTCAGACTGGCACATCCTGCGTTGATCTGATCCCGGTGCAAGTGGCGAATCTTTTATCCACAGGGGGAGGCTTATCAGATCTGTTCCAATTCTGAATATAGAAAATCGATGTGTTAAGAGGCGTTATATGAGAGGAGAGCAAAGCCAGCTTAGAGAAGGAACTATATACAGAGGGTTCATTGCTGGCTTGACAAGAAACCTCTAGCCTCTAAGAGAGAATAATGCGTGTTTTGTTTTGTGATGGCCATTTCTTCAGCAAAGTCAATTTAGATACATCCTTAGAATGAAGGTTTGAGAGCAGACTAAAAGAAGTGATTCTAGGCTGACAAGAGCCAAATTTCCTGATGGACAATTTAGATACAGCCTTGGAATGAAGCTACAGTTTTGCTGCGCATTCTTTTGGATGAGGATCTTCTCTCTCTTACCTGCCAGCAACATACAGAGTGGTATTCCCCGCCTTCCCGTTCCTGGAACCTCACCTTGAATTATAATGGCAATCAAATATTAACGGAAATCCTTTTAATAACAATCATACATTTATTTCCAAGTGACAATCATACATCCCTCCGACAACAATTACTCTGGATCGAAGGGAGTGCCAGCATTATATTACTGTGCTGTGATACCTGGCACATGTGTGTCAGTTTGCAAAAATACTGTGATATCTGGCTCTAGATCGAACGGCATCAACTGTGTTCGGCAAAATTGCAAAAACGGTTTGGAATTGACACTGACAAATTTCGACTTATGTAACCAGTTCTATGTGAGGCAATATTGTCTGCATAAAATTTGTTGGCCAAATCTTAGTATTATATCATGTCCTAAAAGACTAGCATTTTGAATCAAAGGAAAATGAATTACAAATATAATTTCGTAAGAGCTCAAGTCAACTAGTATATATCTCTGCCAAAACGCTAAAGTGCAAAATAAAACAAAATCAACACAACCCACAGTAACGAAGATGTGACACACAATGAGTGAAGCGATTGACGAGAACATTCTGTGATGCACCAACAACTTCCAAGTACAGTAAGCATTGCGCCAGTTCAGGCCAGTCAACTAGAGTCTCTATCAATGGACATGAAAGCACTTGCCCCCAAGACCCAGCCTATTCTGTCTTTCCTTTTTTACAAGTTTTCATCAACTAATGTGCAGTATCATCACTTTCGATTGCCTTGTAACCCTTTGGGGTCTTGTCGTCTTTTGGCGCGCATATGCCGGATCCACCTCCTTACAAGCCACAGAACTTGGAAAATATTGGGTGGTTTCATCTGTACTTGCCTATCTCCATTTTCTTCTTAAGTGCCTTCTGTCCATGGTATATGAACGAGTCGATGATGCCAGCGACGGTGAAGATCCCTGAGGATCATGCAGAAAACAGATCAATAAGGCGCACTACGTGGAGACCTCGACTAAAAACTCAACACAGTTTTATATAGAACGCAACAGAATACAAATATAAGGACACTTTCTGTACTAAACAGTTTTATACAGAACGCAACATAATACAAATACAAGGACACTTTCTGTACTAAAAAGTGACTCAAAGAGATGACAACCTTTAACATGATATGATATGATATGATAAAATAAGGTAGTTTGTGCATGCATAAACTAGAGGCAGTGTTCATACCTCCAACTATAGCACACAGGTTTGTCAGGTAGTGGAGGAAGGATCTATTTTCCTCTGTGAATATCACCTGCACAAGACATTAGCCATACAGCTGGAGTCAAAAACTCAATCATAGTTGCTCAGAGACATGAAGAGCTCAATAGAGTAGCTTTCAATCTTGTGCACGCAACAAATGGCTAAACTAAACAAAACGTATACAAACTACAAAGAGTTAACTTGACAAAATCACGGTTTTGTACTAAGTATCCATGCTAATTGTGGATTTACTCCACTCATATGTACACAACCACAGGCACAAACGTATCTCGGTATGTTATTTTACTCTCAGCGCTCACGAGATGGAGGCATTGCTCCTTCCAACTACAGATCAATCATACTATCTTCATATACTTACCGAATCTAAAGGTTATTTCATCAAGTCCAGTTTCATCCTGCAACTCTCTCTATGGGCATGCAATAACAGCATAATAATGGGTAGTAATAGAGATGCGCATTAGGCTTGACCCCAACAAAATTTTGGGAGGGGCATGAATGCCATGTTCATTCTAAAATAAATAAAGGGATATGATTTAGGTTTTTAGTCCTCAAGTGCGTGTGTGGTGCGCGCACGCGTGCGTTTTAAAAATAACATAAACAGATGGTGCCATTTGCACAAGTTGCATGTGCAGTGAGAACACATGCAGCCACATACAGCAAAATTAGCGGACAGGCTGAGAAGCCAAGATAGAAACTCCGTAGGTGAGAACCGTCACATATTTCTGCGAAAATTCATATGTGCATCTTTGACATCATCATTATTTACCTTTATAGGTGAGAAGTCATAGAAGAAAAATACCCCAGGTTGGGGTCTCGGTTGAACATTTCCATCTCTAAAGTGCTCCGTTACTGAGAACTGTGAATGAAAGTAACAGTTATCATCAAGGTTGTTAACAGAAAGGTTGAGCATGTAATCATTCAATGAACTCTACTAACTTGGTTTGAATCGATCTTGCGCCCTCTTATATCATTATAAATTGTAGGGACGACCTGGAAAGGAATACCCATTAAATCTTAGATGCATAAACCAAGGGCACAAGCAAGTGACAGAACTGCAACAAACATGAGTGCAGCAATACCCACTTTTATGAAGTATTGGTATGTCCCGTCTGATGCGGGTTGTGTCCACTGAGCACTGTGTTCATGAAACTGGTTAGTACTTGAGGGCAGAATAAAGAAAAAAATATGAAATATTTAAATTTACTTAGAGGAACATGAATGCTCCATATTATTGTGTTCATTGCATGCTGAATGTGCTGGAGGTGTAGACTTACCCATCAAGCGGGTTGACAGCACCAGGGAATTCTGTCCCGAAGGACAGTTTGTTTATTTTGTGAGTAATCTGGTAAAATTACACACAGCATATTAGAGAACACTAAAGGCAAACATTTCAATAAACCAAGGAAGAAAGAAAAAATTATGTAGCCTACTTACATTGAAACCTCCTTCAGCAGTCAGCTCAGGCACATCTACATTTGATTCATAATATCCTTTGCCTGGTGCAAAGTGGAAATTTCCAGCAACTTTACTAACATCTAGAAAGCCATGGACACTACAGCCTTCACCATGTTGGGTTTTAACTCTTTCAACGAAGTCCTCTCTAGCGCACTGCAATAGTCATCATAGACTGTATTAAATCTTAGCCGTTCTTTTCTTGAAGAAACAAATCTTAGCAGTTGCAAACAGCAGGCATGCAGAAAGAGAAAGCGCATAAAAAAGTTCTGTTGGACATTATAGGATCCAAGGCATACATTATACAACTCTAGGGGCATGTTGCACCTGCAAGCTTATTGCTTGCAGCATCATGTATTGTCAACATTAGGTCTAACAGAATCAGCCGTCGAATAGTAGAGCATGCCTCAATTTTATCTTCAAAAAGAACCTTGGTGTGTAATTTCCCTTCAACAGTAATCGTTCACTATTATAAGATTTCTGGATATTTTAATATGGACTACATACAGACTGAAATGAGTTACCAAACATCATGTATTGTCAACATTAGGTCTAACAGAATCAGCCGTCGAATAGTAGAGCAAGTCTCAATTTTATATTCAAAAAGAACCTACAGTGTGTAATTTCCCTTCAACAGTACCCCTCCGTTCACTATTATAAGATTTCTGGATATTTTAATATGGACTACATACAGACTGAAATGGGTTACCAAACACATTAAAACGTGTCTAACTGGCCACTAGTATGTAAATTAACGCCTGAAAAAGAACAGAGAAGGATGATGGCTAGTTACGAGCCTACGATACAGAAGGGACGGTATCATGTGCAAAGTTGCACATGATGCAGCAGAGTGCACGGCATGCAAATATTTCAGGGATGGGCCATCTCTGTCATTCAAGAGAGCACAGAAAGGTATCCACAATCTTCAACATAGTACCATACAATGGATTTCTTTTTAATCCTAAACAAAATCTCAAAACAAAGTTTTTTCTGGATATATCCAGGCAAAAAAACATGCCAAAATAATTCATATACCTGGTCGATTAGGTCAGGGTTTGTAAGAGCCCACCCTTTCTTCTTGTAGGCCTCCCTAACTTCTTCACATGAATTACAGCATTGTTCATCTGACTGGGCTCCAAAAAATCACAAGCAGTGCAAAGTTAAAAAGGTAAAACAGGTAACAGAAAATGAGATTAAAACAGGGAAAACACAAAAGTGTGCGCACCTCCTCTGCACCATAACAGGTGCCACAATATTCCTCGCCTTTGCCAAGCCTTCCACCATGTTTTTGCAATGGTTTCTCGATCTGTAAAAAGGATCAATCAAGCATATGCATCAAATGACAAAGTAGAATATAGCGATATGATTAGAGGTTACTTGCTGAGATAAGTAAGAAAAAATGGTTAAGACTAGGTTAGCCTTATAATTTCGACGAGCTACAGTTTCATCGTAGATAACAATTTTTTGATCTGAACATAAGACCCTCACGTGGAGAGGAAGAAGAAGGGCATAAACCTAGGCTATGAAACCATGTTAGCAAATATGCAACTTGTTTTCCCCGGAGGCCAAGGGCCAGCATAAATACACAAAGTACAGGTGGAAACATATAGAAAACCCTTTATAACAATGACAAATATCACAAGCCTAAATAGGAAACTAATATAGATATTAGGATTTTGTGTCGAGGTATCTATAGTAGAAAAAGTATTTCTATGTCAACATATTATTGAGTACCAATTACTCAGTGTTAACTCCTTAAGAAACCCACATGCCAGCAGAGAACTACACAGATGCACAGTATACGCACATGTGCAAGATATAGGAGCCAGAATGGCTCTCAAATTTCAGTCCCCTGTTTGTAAATATGTACACTCTATTCACACTAAATCCTTACCAAATAATAACAATATGTATTTATTTCTGGTTGTTCCACTCCCCCAAAAAGGTGATTAACATAGAAAGTAAGGAAGAGGTTTTTTTTTTTTACTCAAGTACGTATACTTCAACCACAGTTTCTACAGTTATCTATGGAAACATGTTCCTCAACTTCAAAACACCCATACTAAATTGAGCACCTATTCAAGACCAAGAATTTTTAATGAGCTCAACATACTAAGTGAAACTGAGACACCAACCTTTGTTCCACCAATGCCCTCTTTTCTTGATTCAATGACATTACCATGTGAGTCCAATCTCTTTTTTTCAATGTCATGCCTCTACAACAAAAAATGGAAAGAATAAGATGACGGATCAGCAGATAAAGCAAGAATTAGCAAAAAAAGGAGATGACTGAAGTCCGTACAATGTCCTGGTGCTGCTCGCCACTAATATCCCTTGTATCAACACTGAGAAGGGTGCAAGGAATACTCGGGAAAGTAATATCAAACTGCAAAATAGATTTAGTATTACAAGGCATATGAACACCATGTTGCCAAAATATTATACGGAAGTATGCCTTTTAGAGAAACAATTGAATTACGGCAGAAAAAAAACTGAATCAAGTCTAATCGATACAAGGCAAATACTAACATTTACTCTTAGCCTTTCTCCTCTTGACGTGTCTACCACCAACTTAGTCTCGGTTGCTGAATAATAATACGACCCTGCAAAAATAGCAGACACATAAATAGTGGCTATTAGAATCATTTTCGGACTTCATTTATTTGAGATAGACTAGCATATGTAGCATTAATGGAAACGTCTAGGGATATAAAGGGTCACGATATTGAAATAAAAGGGGGGAAAAAAGATAAGACCAAATGCACAACAGATTTCATGACTAGACACTGGACAAAAACGCACAATCAAACTTGGCCAACAGAGCAAACCACAACATATTCCAACTGCAAATTTCTGGCAGAACATTGGCACTGACCTCAACGCTTAAACTTTAGTACTTTATAAACTGCAAACCCATTCTGGTCAAAATATGTTGACTAATAAGAAATATAACCTTTTTACCAGCAGACATTCCAAAGAACATATTGATGGCACAGGCGTGCTAACCCAAATGACAACCTACTCCTTCCGTTCCGATTTTATATGTTTTCCAAAACTACCCTTCCTAACTCGTGGCGCCATTTTCCCGCGGTTCCTAGGTGTACTTTCCCATGGTTCCTAGGTATATTTTCCAAAACTACCCTTCCTAACTCGTGACGCCATTCGCCCGCGGTTCCTAGGTGTATTTTCCCGCGGTTCCTAGGTATATTTTCCAAAACTACCCTTCCTAACTCGTGGCGCCATTTAATTGAGTATCCTGCAAAATTACCCCTCACGCGCAGTTATTACCCGTTCGTAGTGCGACCTCAATTACACCATTGTCACGCGCCGATCCATTCATCGAGCGTCAAGAGAGGGTAAAATTGCCCACCAAACCACACACGGCCACCCTGCCTTGGTATGCACCAAAGTATGTAAACACCATCGACTCAGGAACAGGGGGAGTATTTCTGAACACATGATCTGAACAACAGGCAAGAACACAGCAGCAAAGGTATGACCTTTCATGAGCACTTGTATACACATGAAAAAACTGAACCTTGTCCCCCACCAAACTGGCAAACAGAACGGACTAAAACGGAAAGTTTCTCAGGAATCTTCCAACAGCTCAAGCATTGCAATCTGCGGCAATGCCCAGCGCAGCACAGGTAGACATGTCCACCAAAAAGTGGAAGCTTTTCCTTCCCCGGACGGCAAAGACATTGCTTGGTCAGATAGACCACCTCTGTCGAACCCAAAAGAAATGTTACCGCCGACAAACCCAAAAGCATCTCGAAAATCTTGCACAGCATTCAATTTGAAGCAAGGGTAACTACGGGAGCACACCAAATCCGCGTCACTGAAATCAAGCCTAGCCCCAATCCGAGCTGAACAGCCTGTTAATTCCTAGAGACATCTAGCAAGTAGTATAATCGGACGTCTTTTCGTGGGCCGTGGACCTTGAATTCCGCATCGCGGCGACGCCATTGCGGGCTGAAGAGGAGGAGGATAGGCGGCGCTTACTGGTCTCGGAGACAAAGAGGAGCAGCATGACGAGGGCGGAGATGAGCGTGACGACGCCGCCGGAGAGCGTGCGCTTGTAGAAGTCCTCGTTGACCTTGGGGTAGGCGTCGAGCCCCTTGAGCTTGTGCAGGAGGCCCTCCATCTCTCTTCTCCTCCGCCGCCGCCGCCGCGGAGACCGCCGGTGGGCAGCAGCTCGCGAGCCCTAATCCTCCCGATCCGTGAGCGGCTGGGGCGCGCGCGCGCGTGCGATAGGGTTTGACCGGCGCGAGATTCCGCCGGGTTCGGGTCGGGATTACGAGCGAGCCGAGGCCTCGGGGGGTAGGGGTGGGGGGAAGAAGAGTCGGAGATGATTACGAGGTGGTGGGGGGACGGAGGATGATGGCGTGGACGGGCGCACGCGCTCCACGTGGCGCGGCGCCGTTGGCCCGCGGTGTCGGAAATGCGTTGGACTCCGCCGACGTGGCCGGTCCGGTTCGGTTCGGGTGGGAAGCCGCCCGCCCACGGGATCTACGACGCGCGGGACCAGCCGCGAACGCGTATCCGACTCCGGGTTACCTACGCAATTGTTGTTTTTCCTAGTAGTAGTAGTACCAGTAGGATTATTATTTCAACATTAGATTAGAATCAACCTGTGGTTGAGTTGGTTAGGTGGACAGTGGTATTCCCAACCCATCAGGGTTCAAATCCTGGTGCTCGCATTATTCCTGAATTTATTTTAGAATTTCCGGCGATGCGCTTTCAGTAGAAGGAGACGTTCCCGTCGACGACGAGACGCCTATGATGGCTTCGTAGGGATGAGTGTATGCGCGTGTATATGAGCGCTTGTGTCTGTACTGATGCTAAAAAAAAATTAGATTAGAATCTGTGAGAGAGAGTTTCCACTTTGCGACCGATGTGGAAGACGTGACGTGCACCGGTGCACACGATTCGTCGTAGGTGGCCTAACCAACAGAATCCGTTGTGGCAGGTCAGGCGTGCGTGCGTGCGTCTCTGCTGGCATCTGGAACCTTCGGTGGTGTGGTCGACCCTTTTTTCTTCTTCTCCCTCCCCGACGGCTACAGCACCAACATGGCATGGTCAATTTTGTCGGGCCAAAGAGACGCACACCCTCCGGTTGCTAGGTGTGTACCAAAAACCATAGTACCACCACAATAATAGCCAGCGAGACGGCGCACATGGCGATTTCTTCCTAGACACAATGCAATTTCTGGGAGCAAAGGGTTTTACCGTGAAAATTGCCGTGCTCGCTTGAAGGAATCGTCATGTTCATGCTACGTAAACCACCACAAAAAAACATTTGTTTTACCATGCACCTCCGGCAAACGTTCGTTGGGTAGCGTCACCGAAAACATATCATTGGATCCATGTACCGATGCAGTTTTAAGCGTGTATTGTTCATTGCATTGATGGGGGGCATAAGGGTTTTCAGCATATCATCACCACCATGCGGGAAAACACATGGCGCGCCTGCAACCTGATCGTTGGGAATTCCCAGCCGGTTTCAAAACGGAGGTAACCATTTTGAAAATCACATCGGTCGTCCACAATATTCAAGAGCTAAGTATGGTGTTTAGTTCTATCGTTTTTGTTTCAACATACGCAAACTTGCATGCTCATCTTTATTTTTTCTATACAATGTGAAGGAGGTATCACAGTGATGAGCAAAAATTCTCAACCCCTTGTTAATGGAAGGGAAATGTCCTCTTGGAGATGGGGGGGGGGGGGGGTCGTTGCACACGTCTACTTCCTTCTATAAGAGCTCTTCAAGGTGGAGCACCGGACCAGGTTTTCTTTAGCGATAGACTTCTGCCTCGTCGACGCTAGGGTCTTAGCCGGGAATAATGTGAAACTTATTGCCCTCCCATTTCTGCCATAGGAGGTTGGTCGGTTGATCGCGGAGATGAAGACTAGCTCAGCACTCGGTCCGAATGGGCTCCCGGTCTTCTTCTTCCAGAAGTTCTAGGGGTAGCTTCAGTCGGTGATTATGCTAATGTTCCGAGAATTCTACATTGGGATATTGGACATGACATGTCGTCTACTTCCTTCTATAAGAGCTCTTCAAGGCGGAGCACCGGACCAGGTTTTCTTTAGCGATAGACTTCTGCCTCGTCGACGCTAGGGTCTTAGCCGGGAATAATGTGAAACTTATTGCCCTCTCCATTTCTGCCATAGGAGGTTGGTCGGTTGATCGCGGAGATGAAGACTAGCTCAGCACTCGGTCCGAATGGGCTCCCGGTCTTCTTCTTCCCGAAGTTCTAGGGGTAGCTTCAGTCGGTGATTATGCTAATGTTCCGAGAATTCTACATTGGGATATTGGACATGACATGTCGTCTACTTCCTTCTATAAGAGCTCTTCAAGGCGGAGCACCGGACCAGGTTTTCTTTAGCGATAGACTTCTGCCTCGTCGACGCTAGGGTCTTAGCCGGGAATAATGTGAAACTTATTGCCCTCCCATTTCTGCCATAGGAGGTTGGTCGGTTGATCGCGGAGATGAAGACTAGCTCAGCACTCGGTCCGAATGGGCTCCCGGTCTTCTTCTTCCCGAAGTTCTAGGGGTAGCTTCAGTCGGTGATTATGCTAATGTTCCGAGAATTCTACATTGGGATATTGGACATGACATGTCGTCTACTTCCTTCTATAAGAGCTCTTCAAGGCGGAGCACCGGACCAGGTTTTCTTTAGCGATAGACTTCTGCCTCGTCGACGCTAGGGTCTTAGCCGGGAATAATGTGAAACTTATTGCCCTCCCATTTCTGCCATAGGAGGTTGGTCGGTTGATCGCGGAGATGAAGACTAGCTCAGCACTCGGTCCGAATGGGCTCCCGGTCTTCTTCTTCCAGAAGTTCTAGGGGTAGCTTCAGTCGGTGATTATGCTAATGTTCCGAGAATTCTACATTGGGATATTGGACATGACATGTCGTCTACTTCCTTCTATAAGAGCTCTTCAAGGCGGAGCACCGGACCAGGTTTTCTTTAGCGATAGACTTCTGCCTCGTCGACGCTAGGGTCTTAGCCGGGAATAATGTGAAACTTATTGCCCTCCCATTTCTGCCATAGGAGGTTGGGTCGGTTGATCGCGGAGATGAAGACTAGCTCAGCACTCGGTCCGAATGGGCTCCCGGTCTTCTTCTTCCCGAAGTTCTAGGGGTAGCTTCAGTCGGTGATTATGCTAATGTTCCGAGAATTCTACATTGGGATATTGGACATGACATGTCGTCTACTTCCTTCTATAAGAGCTCTTCAAGGCGGAGCACCGGACCAGGTTTTCTTTAGCGATAGACTTCTGCCTCGTCGACGCTAGGGTCTTAGCCGGGAATAATGTGAAACTTATTGCCCTCCCATTTCTGCCATAGGAGGTTGGTCGGTTGATCGCGGAGATGAAGACTAGCTCAGCACTCGGTCCGAATGGGCTCCCGGTCTTCTTCTTCCCGAAGTTCTAGGGGTAGCTTCAGTCGGTGATTATGCTAATGTTCCGAGAATTCTACATTGGGATATTGGACATGACATGTCGTCTACTTCCTTCTATAAGAGCTCTTCAAGGCGGAGCACCGGACCAGGTTTTCTTTAGCGATAGACTTCTGCCTCGTCGACGCTAGGGTCTTAGCCGGGAATAATGTGAAACTTATTGCCCTCCCATTTCTGCCATAGGAGGTTGGTCGGTTGATCGCGGAGATGAAGACTAGCTCAGCACTCGGTCCGAATGGGCTCCCGGTCTTCTTCTTCCAGAAGTTCTAGGGGTAGCTTCAGTCGGTGATTATGCTAATGTTCCGAGAATTCTACATTGGGATATTGGACATGACATGTCGTCTACTTCCTTCTATAAGAGCTCTTCAAGGCGGAGCACCGGACCAGGTTTTCTTTAGCGATAGACTTCTGCCTCGTCGACGCTAGGGTCTTAGCCGGGAATAATGTGAAACTTATTGCCCTCCCATTTCTGCCATAGGAGGTTGGTCGGTTGATCGCGGAGATGAAGACTAGCTCAGCACTCGGTCCGAATGGGCTCCCGGTCTTCTTCTTCCAGAAGTTCTAGGGGTAGCTTCAGTCGGTGATTATGCTAATGTTCCGAGAATTCTACATTGGGATATTGGACATGACATGTCGTCTACTTCCTTCTATAAGAGCTCTTCAAGGCGGAGCACCGGACCAGGTTTTCTTTAGCGATAGACTTCTGCCTCGTCGACGCTAGGGTCTTAGCCGGGAATAATGTGAAACTTATTGCCCTCCCATTTCTGCCATAGGAGGTTGGTCGGTTGATCGCGGAGATGAAGACTAGCTCAGCACTCGGTCCGAATGGGCTCCCGGTCTTCTTCTTCCAGAAGTTCTAGGGGTAGCTTCAGTCGGTGATTATGCTAATGTTCCGAGAATTCTACATTGGGATATTGGACATGACATGTCGTCTACTTCCTTCTATAAGAGCTCTTCAAGGCGGAGCACCGGACCAGGTTTTCTTTAGCGATAGACTTCTGCCTCGTCGACGCTAGGGTCTTAGCCGGGAATAATGTGAAACTTATTGCCCTCCCATTTCTGCCATAGGAGGTTGGTCGGTTGATCGCGGAGATGAAGACTAGCTCAGCACTCGGTCCGAATGGGCTCCCGGTCTTCTTCTTCCAGAAGTTCTAGGGGTAGCTTCAGTCGGTGATTATGCTAATGTTCCGAGAATTCTACATTGGGATATTGGACATGACATGTCGTCTACTTCCTTCTATAAGAGCTCTTCAAGGCGGAGCACCGGACCAGGTTTTCTTTAGCGATAGACTTCTGCCTCGTCGACGCTAGGGTCTTAGCCGGGAATAATGTGAAACTTATTGCCCTCCCATTTCTGCCATAGGAGGTTGGTCGGTTGATCGCGGAGATGAAGACTAGCTCAGCACTCGGTCCGAATGGGCTCCCGGTCTTCTTCTTCCAGAAGTTCTAGGGGTAGCTTCAGTCGGTGATTATGCAAATGTTCCGAGAATTCTACATTGGGATATTGGACATGACATGTCGTCTACTTCCTTCTATAAGAGCTCTTCAAGGCGGAGCACCGGACCAGGTTTTCTTTAGCGATAGACTTCTGCCTCGTCGACGCTAGGGTCTTAGCCGGGAATAATGTGAAACTTATTGCCCTCCCATTTCTGCCATAGGAGGTTGGTCGGTTGATCGCGGAGATGAAGACTAGCTCAGCACTCGGTCCGAATGGGCTCCCGGTCTTCTTCTTCCAGAAGTTCTAGGGGTAGCTTCAGTCGGTGATTATGCTAATGTTCCGAGAATTCTACATTGGGATATTGGACATGACATGTCGTCTACTTCCTTCTATAAGAGCTCTTCAAGGCGGAGCACCGGACCAGGTTTTCTTTAGCGATAGACTTCTGCCTCGTCGACGCTAGGGTCTTAGCCGGGAATAATGTGAAACTTATTGCCCTCCCATTTCTGCCATAGGAGGTTGGTCGGTTGATCGCGGAGATGAAGACTAGCTCAGCACTCGGTCCGAATGGGCTCCCGGTCTTCTTCTTCCAGAAGTTCTAGGGGTAGCTTCAGTCGGTGATTATGCTAATGTTCCGAGAATTCTACATTGGGATATTGGACATGACATGTCGTCTACTTCCTTCTATAAGAGCTCTTCAAGGCGGAGCACCGGACCAGGTTTTCTTTAGCGATAGACTTCTGCCTCGTCGACGCTAGGGTCTTAGCCGGGAATAATGTGAAACTTATTGCCCTCCCATTTCTGCCATAGGAGGTTGGTCGGTTGATCGCGGAGATGAAGACTAGCTCAGCACTCGGTCCGAATGGGCTCCCGGTCTTCTTCTTCCAGAAGTTCTAGGGGTAGCTTCAGTCGGTGATTATGCTAATGTTCCGAGAATTCTACATTGGGATATTGGACATGACATGTCGTCTACTTCCTTCTATAAGAGCTCTTCAAGGCGGAGCACCGGACCAGGTTTTCTTTAGCGATAGACTTCTGCCTCGTCGACGCTAGGGTCTTAGCCGGGAATAATGTGAAACTTATTGCCCTCCCATTTCTGCCATAGGAGGTTGGTCGGTTGATCGCGGAGATGAAGACTAGCTCAGCACTCGGTCCGAATGGGCTCCCGGTCTTCTTCTTCCAGAAGTTCTAGGGGTAGCTTCAGTCGGTGATTATGCTAATGTTTCGAGAATTCTACATTGGGATATTGGACATGACATGTCGTCTACTTCCTTCTATAAGAGCTCTTCAAGGCGGAGCACCGGACCAGGTTTTCTTTAGCGATAGACTTCTGCCTCGTCGACGCTAGGATCTTAGCCGGGAATAATGTGAAACTTATTGGCCTCCCATTTCTGCCATAGGAGGTTGGTCGGTTGATCGCAGAGATGAAGACTAGCTCAGCACTCGGTCCGAATGGGCTCCCGGTCTTCTTCTTCCAGAAGTTCTAGGGGTAGCTTCAGTCGGTGATTATGCTAATGTTCCGAGAATTCTACATTGGGATATTGGACATGACATGTCGTCTACTTCCTTCTATAAGAGCTCTTCAAGGCGGAGCACCGGACCAGGTTTTCTTTAGCGATAGACTTCTGCCTCGTCGACGCTAGGGTCTTAGCCGGGAATAATGTGAAACTTATTGCCCTCCCATTTCTGCCATAGGAGGTTGGTCGGTTGATCGCGGAGATGAAGACTAGCTCAGCACTCGGTCCGAATGGGCTCCCGGTCTTCTTCTTCCCAAAGTTCTAGGGGTAGCTTCAGTCGGTGATTATGCTAATGTTCCGAGAATTCTACATTGGGATATTGGACATGACATGTCGTCTACTTCCTTCTATAAGAGCTCTTCAAGGCGGAGCACCGGACCAGGTTTTCTTTAGCGATAGACTTCTGCCTCGTCGACGCTAGGGTCTTAGCCGGGAATAATGTGAAACTTATTGCCCTCCCATTTCTGCCATAGGAGGTTGGTCGGTTGATCGCGGAGATGAAGACTAGCTCAGCACTCGGTCCGAATGGGCTCCCGGTCTTCTTCTTCCAGAAGTTCTAGGGGTAGCTTCAGTCGGTGATTATGCTAATGTTCCGAGAATTCTACATTGGGATATTGGACATGACATGTCGTCTACTTCCTTCTATAAGAGCTCTTCAAGGCGGAGCACCGGACCAGGTTTTCTTTAGCGATAGACTTCTGCCTCGTCGACGCTAGGGCCTTAGCCAGGAATAATGTGAAACTTATTGCCCTCCCATTTCTGCCATAGGAGGTTGGTCGGTTGATCGCGGAGATGAAGACTAGCTCAGCACTCGGTCCGAATGGGCTCCCGGTCTTCTTCTTCCAGAAGTTCTAGGGGTAGCTTCAGTCGGTGATTATGCTAATGTTCCGAGAATTCTACATTGGGATATTGCACATGACATGTCGTCTACTTCCTTCTATAAGAGCTCTTCAAGGCGGAGCACCGGACCAGGTTTTCTTTAGCGATAGACTTCTGCCTCGTCGACGCTAGGGCCTTAGCCGGGAATAATGTGAAACTTATTGCCCTCCCATTTCTGCCATAGGAGGTTGGTCGGTTGATCGCGGAGATGAAGACTAGCTCAGCACTCGGTCCGAATGGGCTCCCGGTCTTCTTCTTCCAGAAGTTCTAGGGGTAGCTTCAGTCGGTGATTATGCTAATGTTCCGAGAATTCTACATTGGGATATTGGACATGACATGTCGTCTACTTCCTTCTATAAGAGCTCTTCAAGGCGGAGCACCGGACCAGGTTTTCTTTAGCGATAGACTTCTGCCTCGTCGACGCTAGGGCCTTAGCCAGGAATAATGTGAAACTTATTGCCCTCCCATTTCTGCCATAGGAGGTTGGTCGGTTGATCGCGGAGATGAAGACTAGCTCAGCACTCGGTCCGAATGGGCTCCCGGTCTTCTTCTTCCAGAAGTTCTAGGGGTAGCTTCAGTCGGTGATTATGCTAATGTTCCGAGAATTCTACATTGGGATATTGTACATGACATGTCGTCTACTTCCTTCTATAAGAGCTCTTCAAGGCGGAGCACCGGACCAGGTTTTCTTTAGCGATAGACTTCTGCCTCGTCGACGCTAGGGCCTTAGCCGGGAATAATGTGAAACTTATTGCCCTCCCATTTCTGCCATAGGAGGTTGGTCGGTTGATCGCGGAGATGAAGACTAGCTCAGCACTCGGTCCGAATGGGCTCCCGGTCTTCTTCTTCCAGAAGTTCTAGGGGTACCTTCAGTCGGTGATTATGCTAATGTTCCAAGAATTCTACATTGGGATATTGGACATGACATGTCGTCTACTTCCTTCTATAAGAGCTCTTCAAGGCGGAGCACCGGACCAGGTTTTCTTTAGCGATAGACTTCTGCCTCGTCGACGCTAGGGCCTTAGCCGGGAATAATGTGAAACTTATTGCCCTCCCATTTCTGCCATAGGAGGTTGGTCGGTTGATCGCGGAGATGAAGACTAGCTCAGCACTCGGTCCGAATGGGCTCCCGGTCTTCTTCTTCCAGAAGTTCTAGGGTAGCTTCAGTCGGTGATTATGCTAATGTTCCAAGAATTCTACATTGGGATATTGGACATGACATGTCGTCTACTTCCTTCTATAAGAGCTCTTCAAGGCGGAGCACCGGACCAGGTTTTCTTTAGCGATAGACTTCTGCCTCGTCGACGCTAGGGCCTTAGCCGGGAATAATGTGAAACTTATTGCCCTCCCATTTCTGCCATGGGAGGTTGGTCGGTTGATCGCGGAGATGAAGACTAGCTCAGCACTCGGTCCGAATGGGCTCCCGGTCTTCTTCTTATTGCCCTCCCATTTCTGCCATAGGAGGTTGGTCGGTTGATCGCGGAGATGAAGACTAGCTCAGCACTCGGTCCGAATGGGCTCCCGGTCTTCTTCTTCCAGAAGTTCTAGGGGTAGCTTCAGTCGGTGATTATGCTAATGTTCCGAGAATTCTACATTGGGATATTGGACATGACATGTCGTCTACTTCCTTCTATAAGAGCTCTTCAAGGCGGAGCACCGGACCAGGTTTTCTTTAGCGATAGACTTCTGCCTCGTCGACGCTAGGGCCTTAGCCGGGAATAATGTGAAACTTATTGCCCTCCCATTTCTGCCATAGGAGGTTGGTCGGTTGATCACGGAGATGAAGACTAGCTCAGCACTCGGTCCGAATGGGCTCCCGGTCTTCTTCTTCCAGAAGTTCTAGGGGTAGCTTCAGTCGGTGATTATGCTAATGTTCCGAGAATTCTACATTGGGATATTGGACATGACATGTCGTCTACTTCCTTCTATAAGAGCTCTTCAAGGCGGAGCACCGGACCAGGTTTTCTTTAGCGATAGACTTCTGCCTCGTCGACGCTAGGGCCTTAGCCGGGAATAATGTGAAACTTATTGCCCTCCCATTTCTGCCATAGGAGGTTGGTCGGTTGATCGCGGAGATGAAGACTAGCTCAGCACTCGGTCCGAATGGGCTCCCGGTCTTCTTCTTCCAGAAGTTCTAGGGGTAGCTTCAGTCGGTGATTATGCTAATGTTCCAAGAATTCTACATTGGGATATTGGACATGACATGTCGTCTACTTCCTTCTATAAGAGCTCTTCAAGGCGGAGCACCGGACCAGGTTTTCTTTAGCGATAGACTTCTGCCTCGTCGACGCTAGGGCCTTAGCCGGGAATAATGTGAAACTTATTGCCCTCCCATTTCTGCCATAGGAGGTTGGTCGGTTGATCGCGGAGATGAAGACTAGCTCAGCACTCGGTCCGAATGGGCTCCCGGTCTTCTTCTTCCAGAAGTTCTAGGGGTAGCTTCAGTCGGTGATTATGCTAATGTTCCAAGAATTCTACATTGGGATATTGGACATGACATGTCGTCTACTTCCTTCTATAAGAGCTCTTCAAGGCGGAGCACCGGACCAGGTTTTCTTTAGCGATAGACTTCTGCCTCGTCGACGCTAGGGCCTTAGCCGGGAATAATGTGAAACTTATTGCCCTCCCATTTCTGCCATAGGAGGTTGGTCGGTTGATCGCGGAGATGAAGACTAGCTCAGCACTCGGTCCGAATGGGCTCCCGGTCTTCTTCTTATTGCCCTCCCATTTCTGCCATAGGAGGTTGGTCGGTTGATCGCGGAGATGAAGACTAGCTCAGCACTCGGTCCGAATGGGCTCCCGGTCTTCTTCTTCCAGAAGTTCTAGGGGTAGCTTCAGTCGGTGATTATGCTAATGTTCCGAGAATTCTACATTGGGATATTGGACATGACATGTCGTCTACTTCCTTCTATAAGAGCTCTTCAAGGCGGAGCACCGGACCAGGTTTTCTTTAGCGATAGACTTCTGCCTCGTCGACGCTAGGGCCTTAGCCGGGAATAATGTGAAACTTATTGCCCTCCCATTTCTGCCATAGGAGGTTGGTCGGTTGATCGCGGAGATGAAGACTAGCTCAGCACTCGGTCCGAATGGGCTCCCGGTCTTCTTCTTCCAGAAGTTCTAGGGGTAGCTTCAGTCGATGATTATGCTAATGTTCCGAGAATTCTACATTGGGATATTGGACATGACATGTCGTCTACTTCCTTCTATAAGAGCTCTTCAAGGCGGAGCACCGGACCAGGTTTTCTTTAGCGATAGACTTCTGCCTCGTCGACGCTAGGGTCTTAGCCGGGAATAATGTGAAACTTATTGGCCTCCCATTTCTGCCATAGGAGGTTGGTCGGTTGATCGCGGAGATGAAGACTAGCTCAGCACTCGGTCCGAATGGGCTCCCGGTCTTCTTCTTCCAGAAGTTCTAGGGGTAGCTTCAGTCGGTGATTATGCTAATGTTCCGAGAATTCTACATTGGGATATTGGACATGACATGTCGTCTACTTCCTTCTATAAGAGCTCTTCAAGGCGGAGCACCGGACCAGGTTTTCTTTAGCGATAGACTTCTGCCTCGTCGACGCTAGGGTCTTAGCCGGGAATAATGTGAAACTTATTGGCCTCCCATTTCTGCCATAGGAGGTTGGTCGGTTGATCGCGGAGATGAAGACTAGCTCAGCACTCGGTCCGAATGGGCTCCCGGTCTTCTTCTTCCAGAAGTTCTAGGGCTCGGTGATTATGCTAATGTTCCGAGAATTCTACATTGGGATATTGGACATGACATGTCGTCTACTTCCTTCTATAAGAGCTCTTCAAGGCGGAGCACCGGACCAGGTTTTCTTTAGCGATAGAATTCTGCCTCGTCGACGCTAGGGCCTTAGCCGGGAATAATGTGAAACTTATTGCCCTCCCATTTCTGCCATAGGAGGTTGGTCGGTTGATCGCGGAGATGAAGACTAGCTCAGCACTCGGTCCGAATGGGCTCCTGGTCTTCTTATTCCAGAAGTTCTAGGGGTAGCTTCAGTCGGTGATTATGCTAATGTTCCGAGAATTCTACATTGGGATATTGGACATGACATGTCTAAAGTATGGTGTGATTACCCCTGATCCCCAAACGTGGGTTGAAGTCTCCATCAATGTGGACATACAATAGCACCACCTATCGGAACAACGCCAAAAATCTCCATGTCTCCATTGCGTTTGCCTTCTTCAAACCCTTTCATTTACCTTCATATGCAATGTTTAATGTCCGTTGCTATACTCTTAGAATTGCATGTGTAGGTTGATTGCTTGACTTGTGCTAGTTGCTAAAATCTGCCCACAACTAAAATTGGGAAAATGATAGATTTTTATTTGGTCAAGTAGTCTAATCACCCCCTCTAGACATACTTTCGATCCTACATTGACACTTTAGTCCGATCATGGTGATCAATGTTCTAGAATGGATCTTCTCTAAGGTGTGTGCGATGTGGTTCACCCGATCGTGGATCACCTCTCTCATTCCTGCCAATTCACCTTTTTTAAGGGGGATCGGATTCATGATGGGATTCTCAATCTTCACGAAATTGTACCTGAGGTCAAGGTGTAGCGTGAGAAAGGTGTTTTCCCGAGGCTAGATTTCAAAAAGGCCTACGACCGTCTTGACCGTTCCTTCCTCTTGCCTAGTGCTTGAGTGAAGGGGGGTCGATGACCGTTGGTGTTGTTGGATCATGCAGAACAGTTAGGAATGGTAGCGTCATGATTAACATTAATGGGGAGGTGGGCCTATTTTAGGTCTTCTAGCAGGGTGAGGCAAGGGATCCTATTTCCTACCTAATTTTTAACCTTGCGGTGGACGTCCTGGCAGCCATCCTGGATAAGGCTAGGATGCTTGGTCGTATTGATCTCATGTGTGGTTGGGCATATTGTTCTAAGAGGTATTTTTTTGCGTATGAGTTGGTGTTACTCACCTCCAATATGCGAATGACATCATGATCATGGTAGAGGGGTCGGAGATATCATCAACCACAAGTTCCTTCTCCACTGCTCTGAGGCCATGTCTGGCCTTAAGATCAATTTCGATAGGAGTGAGGTTATGATTCTAGGGTATCCGGTTGAGGATCAACAATGGATTGCGGACAACCCTAATCGTAGGTTGTCCGCCTTCCCCATTGAGTAATTGGGGATGCCGTTATCTAACACGAGGTTCCCCGTCCAAGATTTTGACCAGCTTGCGGGACGGGCCACATCTGGGTCGCCGTGGTGCAGGCGATTTACCCCAAAGGGAGTAAATCAGTGCTTATTGACTTCCTATCTCTCGAGCCTATATGATGGGGTTGTATATTTTGTCGGAAGGTGTGCATAGCTCCTTTGACAAGGACCTATCACGATTCTTTTTGCACGCGACAGGTGGGCGGCAAAAATACCACCATATGGTCAAATGGGCGGTATATGCTTGCCCAAGGATGGGTCTGTGTATTCTTGCGTCTCGTCACATGAATGTGGCCCTTATGCTGAGATAGGTAAGGAGGATTATTCGAGAAGATGGGGATCTGTGGCTACAACTTATTAAAGCAAAGTGCCTGGAAGGCCGTCCTGTTCTTACTTGTGAGAGTAGGGAGGGGTCCCCGTTCTGGAAGTATATCTAGTCGATCAAGCATGAGACTCGACTTGGGTTATCTGTTTTCATAGGTGATGGAGACAGGACCATCTTCTGGTTTGACACATGGTTTGGGTGGATCTCCGTCTGCCAAGTTCTGAGACTTGTTTGCTATCTGCTCAGACCCGATGATATTGTTTGCCTCGGCCGCCACAATGGAAAAGTGGAGCGTCTTGTTCCTATGGATATCTGGGCCCGAGACTCGTAGCTTGGGTCACCCTTTGTCTAGGCCTCCAGACGATGCTTCCGGACTATCGGGACGACATATCTTGGTGCTTGCCCTCGTCGGGGATGTTCTCTATCGGCTCGACATACCGAGCTCTATGTCGTGCGCTGACTCTTGCGTGGTCCACACATTTGTCGAAAACGCCTCCCCCTTTTAAGATCGAGATCTTTGTGTGGCAGTTTACGTATGATCATCTCCCGTCGAGGACGCAGGTCATCAAATGACATGGGCCTAGCAATATGGCGAGGTTTGGCGGCTGCCATACCTAAAATTTGGCTAAATACCGCGTATATATACTATATATCTGGAGTTTGAGCATTGGTCGATGGAGTTCTATCCGTTTCATCATTTTGGAGGGGCAGGAGACACGCAGGGGCCTCAAACTTAATTGCCAATGGCCTAGTTATCCTCCCAGCAGCCCACCTAGCTGTATGTAGCCCAGCTCGATCTGTCCAGTTACGCTGCGATTCACAGCTTGGAAATCGCGTGCACACAACCGCAGTTACAGAATAGCGGCACGATCTACCTCAGTTAGGGCGACTCTGGCACCCGGCGATGATGCTTGACGAACGCGCGATGGCGGCGGGTGGCACTGCAGGGAACTCGGTGGCGAGTGAAACACTATGCCGCAAACCACAAAACGACGAGCTTATGTGCCAGCGACGGCGAGCCGGAAGCAACGACATCAGGTCCGGATCACAGCCATATTAGCCCTAAAATTTTGTAATCCTTTTGTCCAATTTTTTATAGTTCATAAACTATCAAACATCAATCTTTATAATATTGATTAGTTATATATGACCGGTTAATTTTGATTATTTGTATACAACAGTGAATTTGTTGTTCTAATCTACTCAGATGGCAACGATCCGCACATAGTTATATTAACTATGGGTCTATGGCACATCTTGATTATATTATACATTGTTGTTTTCGTCCTTCGTGAACTCCGCCACACCTATAAAAAAATTCTGCCTTCGCCACTGCCCCCATTGTAATGTCCCGGAGCAGGTTCTGAGATTATGGTCACGGGGCGAAAACCTATTTCGAGATCACAAGGATGGAGTGGTGCTCTGTGATCGTGATCCTGCTTTTCCCGTGCACGACTGTGATTGTGATCCCAAATACAAGCTCTTGTTTTCTCAAAGAAAAAAATGAAATAAAATGTTTCCATCGCCTGCTGGACAATGCATGTCTACCACCTGGCCATGACCATGATCATCGCTGACGCACGGTATGCAGCTGCGAGGGCGAAAAATGAAACAAGATTGTTGGTGTCACTTTCTAAACCGGCACCGTTGCATGGCTACTGGAGTATCTGAACATCATGGTGCAGCCTGCGGAGCCAGCGAGGGGGCTATGGAGCAGTCGAGGAACGACGAGACGGGCCTAAATCACAGAGTGGAAGGCACAAATTAGCAGTAACCGATTATCCTCAATTAGCACCTAACATGATTAGCATTGCTCGATCACAAAAGCACAGAAGAATATCTTGATTCCACCGATGAAGTACTAACAAACCTTAACCAGCAATAGAACGGCAATTAGCATTACTAACTGTTATCTCACCTCTCGTCGGAAATAAAAAAGAATCGACAGGCATGCTTACGAAGAGCACAGCCTGCAGCCAGAGCGTGCGTTAACGACAGAGATGCGCCAAGCTCGACGCCGGCCGCCGGTGCCAAAAAAAGGCACCTTATCTGCCTGCTCGTGCACGCTGCTGCATATGTTCGCCAGCAATGTCGTCGAGCCTGGTCGTCTAGAACCTGGTTGCTTGCGTTGGCCGACGCTGGCGAGGCGGATCGAACAGTCCCAAGCATCAGACTGTACGATGATGCAAGATCCAAGTGCATGTTAAGCGGGGACCCTCCATGGTCTTCTCCGTCTCGAATGCCGAGCTCATTGAACAGCAGGTCTGCGGTGTGAACTCGGGAGGGGCTAGCCGAAACCGCGAGTGCTTTGCATGGCTATGGCATGCGGCCGCCCTCCCTGACAGGACTAAGAAGAGAGAGAATTGATTGAGAAACTGCTAGCTTCTCACATGTCACATCAATGCCTGAGAAATGAAGATGAGAGAGAGAGGACGGAGTAACTGAAGAGAGAGAGCGAACAGTCGTATTTTCTCACGTACACCGTTCGTATTTCCTCTCAAAACTAGAAAGTGGCACAGATCACGAGACAACTCTATGGTCCAGATAAAGAGCTCGGGAGCCAAAACGCTGCTTCACCGATTCTAGCAACTATTGCCGCTGGTGCCGGTAAAACAAATCACTGGTTGTAGCATCTGTGCCGCGTGGTCAAAAGAGGGGGCAAACCCAGCACACCCTTTTTGTCGGGTCCAGCGCCTGATGCAACACCGGTACTCGCCGGGTACAACACTGGGACTGGAAAGTTCCAACACTCTCTGATACACCCTCTGACGCAACCCGTTAAGAAAATTCATTTTTGCTGATTGTATGTATGTAAATTCAAAATATACGACTTCTTAAAAACATGCACTGAAAATATTATGTTTTATTATTGATAAATAAAATACTTAGATTAACTATTTACAAATTATACTCTAGGCCGACTTAGAAACCAGTGATGACATAAGACTCCTTTTTAATTAAAGATGAGGCTCCCAATCCGCAGACCTTCCACTGACGAGGATATGGGTTGGGTTATTAATGCACCTCCACTTGGTGAGTACTTGCATCCTTCACGGGTCACGTGGGATTAGCTCATACTTGCGTGTGACGTCATAACAGAATATGCTCAATGTTATTGCCAAACTCAATGTTCTTTTAGCCCTCATCGATGAGGCTAAATAGGTAGACTGCAGTGAGATTAGACTAAGCGGCATGTGCTGGCCAAAGTCGATATAGGTGAGCAGAGATTTATTAATCATGATCACACTTAAGGAGAATAAAATTAATATAGTTTATACTAAACTTTTAAACTTTTTATAACATTTTATTTTATCACACAACATTCTTAATGGGTACAATTTTGTATTTATTAATTAACATAATTAACAATGTAATGTATATATATCATTGGAAAATACCCTTGTTTTGTGCCAAGTTTAACTTATATTTTATAGCAAAAGGACCTCACTGAGTTATTTGTTGACATTTGCAAATCATAGTGTGCTTATGTGTGCATGTGTGTTTCTTTGTACATGTATAAATATCCTAAAATTCAGGTTAGAGATATTTAAACTGTATGGTCCAAATAGCGAATTCTAGTGTATAATTAGGTAGGCATATACTATATCTTATATCCTTTATACCTAAATAGTGGATCCTCACTGACTCTAATTCTATACTTATATATACCTACTAATAAAGCAAGATGCGTTCCGTCAACTTTTTCATCCGTTCATCTTGATTTTTTTTTCAATCCCAGGTGGTACTAAATTCTTATGCGTTCGTCTATTAAAAAAAAGGCTTTTCCAGAATTTCGTACGCGGGTCGTGCGCTGTGGCCCAGCGAAGGCAGCCCACACAGTTATGAAAATTCTATTTTCCACACAGAGCGACAAATAGTCGGAGCTTCACACAGGACAACCAATAATCGGCTCGCCCATTTTTCTTTGTTTCTGTGTTTTATTTCTATTTTTATTCTCCTTCTATGTCTCTTTTTTCACTTCCAAGTTTATTTTTCAAGATCCTCAAAAAAGTTCAGAATTTTCAAAAAAAAAATCACAATGTAGAAAATGTTCAGAATTCCAAAAAACCTATTGCTATTTTGAAAAAAAATCGGAACTTGAAAAAAAGTTTCCCATTTTTTGAAAACTTTATTGTTTTTCAAAATTGTTCAAGATTTCTAAAAATAAAATGGCAATTTAAAAAATGCCCCAAATTCAAAAAAAAATTCTTTTTAGTGAAATTTTCACAATTCAAAATAATGTTAAAAGATACACATTTTCAAAAAAAGAATGAATTTTGAACACATGATCCCGTTCTGTAAAAATCTTCACAAAATCAAATAATGTTCATGTTTTTTAAAAATATGGTGTTTTCATAAAATGTTTATGAATTTTAAAAGATGTCCTTGTTTCAAATTTTTATCTTGTTTTTCCGAAAGTGTACATAACTTTCAAAAAATTGTTCAGGATTTAAGAAATGGTTCATGTTTCCTACAATATTCAGAAACTTCATACCTTAAAATCTCCTTGATTGAAAGGAAAAGTAGATTGAATAATTCATGGGCCTTCTCCGGTGTATAATGACGTAACAAAACTCTTAAATGCCCTCGATCAATGAATGGAAAAATAGCGGATTGATTACTTCACGCCCGGCGAAACCGATAACCTAAATGTTCCTTTTTCGTGTGCGCACAGGATTTTGCTTGCAGATATAATTCTCACTAAATTTAAATGCATACTAATTTTTCTCGTGTCAAAACGCACAAGCATATGTGCCAGTCTCTCAATATGCAAATATGCCAACTCATTATGCCACCATGCATGGGAAAGACCCACCTTCACACGCACCATGTATGGTACTCATGTTTAATAATATGCTACAACTATACAATAATCAAATACAATAAGTTATATGCACTTTATTTTTCAATTCTCATACTACTTAAAAGGAAATCCGCCCCCAATGAGGGTTTTGGTGTTAATGGCAATGATGATTAGACTATGCTTTGACCGTACACATGATTTTAAATGAAGCATAATGTTGGTCGCGGACTCCCTAAGCTAAAAGGATAAAAGAAAATGACAAGTCAAAATTATATTGACGATTTCTGGTTTTTGAGACATACGTACTGAAGGAAATATGCCCTAGAGGCAATAATAAAGTTATTATTTATTTCCTTATTTCATGATAAATGTTTATCATTCATGCTAGAATCTTATTAACCGGAAACATAATACATGTGTGAATACATAGACAAACATAGTGTCACTAGTATGCCTCTACTTGACTAGCTTGTTGATCAAAGATGGTTGTGTTTCCTAGCCATAGACATGAGTTGTCATTTGATTAACGAGATCACATCATTAGAAGAATGATGTGATTGACTTGACCCATTCCGTTAGCTTAGCACTTGATCGTTTAGTATGTTGCTATTGCTTTCTTCATGACGTATACATGTTCCTATGACTATGAGATTATGCAACTCCCGTTTACCGGAGGAACACTTTGTGTGCTACCAAACGTCACAACGTAACTAGGTGATTATAAAGGAGCTCTAAAGGTGTCTCCGAAGGTACATGTTGAGTTGACATATTTCGAGATTAGGATTTGTCACTCCGATTGTCGGAGAGGTATCTCTGGACCCTCTCGGTAATGCACATCACTATAAGCCTTGCAAGCAATGTGACTAATGAGTTAGTTGCGGGATGATGCATTACATAACGAGTAAAGAGACTTGCCGGTAACGAGATTGGACTAGGTATTGAGATACCGACGATCGAATCTCGGGCAAGTAACATACCGATGACAAAAGGAACAACGTATGTTGTTATGCGGTTTGACCGATAAAGATATTCGTAGAATATGTAGGAGCCAATATGAGCATCCAGGTTCTGCTATTGGTTATTGACCGGAAACGTGTCTCGGTCATGTCTACATAGTTCTCGAACCCGTAGGGTCCGCACGCTTAAGGTTTTGTTGAGAGTTATATTATGAGTTTATGTGTTTTGATGTACCGAAGGAGTTCGAAGTCCCGGATGAGATCGGGGACATGACGAGGAGTATCGAAATGGTCAAGACGTAAAGATCGATATAT
Organism: Triticum aestivum; assembly: GCF_018294505.1. Lineage (NCBI taxonomy): Eukaryota > Viridiplantae > Streptophyta > Magnoliopsida > Poales > Poaceae > Triticum > Triticum aestivum. Next base: position 549,612,013 of record NC_057795.1, on the reverse strand, counting down.
TGGACGACTATATTCAAACATCGGAAAGGTTCCGAGTGATTCGGGTATTTTCGGGCGTACCAGGGAGTTACGGGAATACGAGGAAGAAGCAATGGGCCTCATGGGCCAAGTGGTGGAAGAGAGGAAACAAGGGCGCACGCTCCCCCCCTAGACCAAACCGAATTGGACTAGGGGGCCGGCCCCCCTTTCCTCCTTTTTCTCCCTCTCCTTCCTTCTCCTTCTCCTTCCCTTCCTTCCCCTCTCCTACTTGGACTAGGAAAGAGGGGGGAATCCTACTTGGAGTAGGATTGCCCCCCTTGGGCGCGCCTCCTCCCCTTGGCTGGCCCTCTCCTCCTCCCCTCCTTTATATACGGGGGCAGGGGGCACCTCTAGACACAACAATTGATCTCTTGATCTCTTAGCCGTGTGCGGTGCCCCCCTCCACCATAGTCCTCCTCGATAATATCATAACGGTGCTTAGGCGAAGCCCTGCAATGATAGAACATCATCATCGTCACCACGCCGTCGTGCTGATGGAACTCTCCCTCGACACTCGGCTGGATCAGAGTACGAGGGACGTCATCGAGCTGAACGTGTGCAAGAACTCGGAGGTGCCGTAGTTTCGGTGCTTGATCGGTTGGGCCGTGAAGACGTACGACTACATCAACCGCGTTGTGCTAACGCTTCCGCTTTCAATCTACAAGGGTACGTGGACACACTCTCCCCTCTCGTTGCTATGCATCACCATGATCTTGCGTGTGCGTAGGAAATTTTTTGAAATTACTACGTTCCCCAATAGTGGCATCCGAGCCAGGTTTTATGCGTAGATGTTATATGCACGAGTAGAACACAAGTGAGTTGTGGGCGATACAAGTCATACTGCTTACCAGCATGTCATACTTTGGTTCGGCAGTATTGTTGGATGAAGCGGCCCGGACCGACATTACGGTACGCTTACGCGAGACTGGTTCTACCGATGTGCTTTGCACACAGGTGGCTGGTGGGTGTCTGTTTCTCCAACTTTAGTCGAACCGAGTGTGGCTACGCCCGGTCCTTGCGAAGGTTAAAACATCACTAACTTGACGAACTATCATTGTGGTTTTGATGCGTAGGTAAGAACGGTTCTTGCTAAGCCCGTAGAAGCCACGTAAAACTTGCAATAACAAAGTAGAGGACGTCTAACTTGTTTTTGCAGGGCATGTTGTGATGTGATATGGTCAAGACGTGATGCTATATTTTATTGTATGAGATGATCATGTTTTGTAAGCGAGTTATCGGCAACTGGCAGGAGCCATATGGTTGTCGCTTTATTGTATGCAATGCAATCGCCCCGTAATTGCTTTACTTTATCACTAAGCGGTAGCGATAGTTGTAGAAGCAATAGATGGCGTAACGACAACGATGCTACGATGGAGATCAAGGTGTCGCGCCGGTGACGATGGCGATCACGACGGTGCTTCGGAGATGGAGATCACAAGCACAAGATGATGATGGCCATATCATATCACTTATATTGATTGCATGTGATGTTTATCCTTTATGCATCTTATTTTTCTTTGATTGACGGTAGCATTTTAAGATGATCTCTCACTAATTATCAAGAAGTGTTCTCCCTGAGTATGCACCGTTGTGAAAGTTCTTCGTGCTGAGACACCACGTGATGATCGGGTGTGATAGGCTCTACGTTCAAATACAATGGGTGCAAAACAGTTGCACACGCGGAATACTCAGGTTAACCTTGACGAGCCTAGCATATATAGATATGGTCTCGGAACACGGAGACCGAAAGGTCGAGCGTGAATCATATAGTAGATATGATCAACATAGTGATGTTCACCATTGAAAACTACTCCATCTCACGTGATGATCGGACATGGTTTAGTTGATTTGGATCACGTGATCACTTAGATGACTAGAGAGATGTCTGCCTAAGTGGGAGTTCTTAAGTAATATGATTAATTGAACTTAAATTTATCATGAACTTAGTCCTGGCAATATTTTGCAAATTATGTTGTGGATCAATAGCTCGCGTTGTTGTTTTCATATGTTTATTTTGATATGTTCCTAGAGAAAAATCGTGTTGAAAGATGTTAGTAGCAATGATGCGGATTGGATCCATGATCTGAGGTTTATCCTCATTGCTGCACAGAAGAAATATGTCCTTAATGCACCGCTAGGTGACAGACCTATTGCAAGAGCAGATGCAGACCTTATGAACGTTTGGCTAGCTCAATATGATGACTATTTAATAGTTTAGTGCACCATGCTTAACGGCTTAGAATCGGGACTTCAAACACGTTTTGAACGTCATGGACCATATGAGATGTTCCAGGAATTAATTGAAGTTAATATTTCAAGAAAATACCTGATTTGAGAAATATGAAGTCTCCAACAAGTTCTATAGCTAAAAGATGGAGGAGAATCGCTCAACTAGTGAGCATGTGCTCAGATTGTCTGGGTACTACAATCGCTTGAATCAAGTGGGAGTTTATCTTCCAGATAAGATAGTGATTGACAGAGTTCTCTAGTCACCATCACCAAGTTGCTAGAACTTCGTGATGAACTATACTATGCAAGGGATGAAGAAAACGATTCCTGAACTCTTCGTGATGTTGAAATCGATGAAGGTAGAAATCAATAAAGAGCATCAAGTGTTGATGATTGACAAGACCACTAGTTTCAATAAAAGGGCAAAGGGAAAGAAAGGGAACTTCAAGTAGAATGACAAACAAGTTGTCACTCCCGTGAAGAAGCCCAAAGCTGGACCTAAGCCTGAAACTGAGTACTTCTACTGCAAAGGAAATGGTCACTGGAAGTGGAACTACTCCAAATATTTGGTGGATAAGAAGGATGGCAAAGTAAAACTAGGGTATATTTGATATACAGGTTATTGATGTGTACCTTACTAGTGTTTATAGTAGCCCCTGAGTATTTGATACTTGTTCGTTTGCTAAGATTAGTAACTCGAAACAGGACTTACATAATAAATAGAGACTAGTTGAGGGGAAGTGACGATGAATGTTGGAAATAGTTCTAAGATTGATATGATCATCATCACACACTCCCTATACTTTCGAGATTAGTGTTAAACCTAAATAAATGTTATTTGGTGTTTGCATTGAGCATAAATATGATAAGATCATGCTTGTTGCGATACGATTATTCATCTAAGATAGAGAATAAATTGTTATTCTGTTTACATGAATAAAACCTTCTATGGTCATACACCCAATGGTGATGGTTTATTGAATCTTGATCATAGTGATACACATATTCATAATGTTGATGCCAAAAGATGCAGAGTTAATAATGATAGTGCAACTTATTTGTGGCACTGCCGTTTGGGTCATATTGGTGTAAAGCGCATGAAGAAACTCCATACTGATGGACTTCTGGAATCACTTGATTATGAATCACTTGGTACTTGCGAACCGTGCCTTATGGGCAAGATGACTAAAACTCCGTTCTCCGGAACAATGGAACGAGCTACTGACTTATTGGAAATAATACATACCGATGTATGCGATCCAATGAGTGTTGATGCTCGTGGCAAGTATCATTATTTTCTGACCTTCACAGATGATTTGAGTAGATATGGGTATACCTACTTAATGAAACACAAGTCTGAAACATTTGAAAAGTTCAAAGAATTTCAGAGTGAAGTGGAGAATCAATGTAACAAGAAAATAAAGTTTCTATGATCTGATCGTGGAGGAGAATATTTGAATTACGAGTTTGGCCTTCATATAAAACAATGTGGAATAGTTTCACAGTTCACGCCACTTGGAACACCACAGCGTAACGGTGTGTTCGAACGTCATAAACCGCACTTTATTTGGTATGGTGCGATCAATGATGTCTCTTATCGATTTACCAATATCATTTTGGGGTTATGCATTAGAGACAGCTACATTCACTTTAAATAGGGCACCATCAAAATCCATTGAGACGACACTTTATGAACTGTGGTTTGGCAAGAAACCAAAGTTGTCGTTTCTTAAAGTTTGGGGCTGCGATGCTTATGTGAAAAAGTTTCAAACTGATAAGCTCAAACCCAAATCGGAGAAGTGCGTCTTCATAGAATACCCAAAGGAAACTGTTGGGTACACCTTCTATCACAAATCTGAAGACAAGATATTCGTTGCTAAGATGGATCCTTTCTAGAGAAGGAGTTTCTCTCGAAAGAAGTGAGTGGGAGGAAAGTAGAACTTGATAAGGTAATTGTACCTTCTCCCGAATTGGAAAGTAGTTCATCATAGAAACCAGTTCCAGTGATGCCTACACCAATTAGTGAGGAAGCTAATGATGATGATCATGAAACTTCAGATCAAGTTACTACAGAACCTCGTAGGTCTTCCAGAGTATGATCCGCACCAGAGTGGTACGGTAATCCTATTCTGAAAGTCATGTTACTAGACCATGATAAACCTACAAACTATGAGGAAGCGATGATGAGCCCAGATTCCGCGAAATGGTTTGAGGCCATGAAATCTGAGATGTGATCCATGTATGAGAACAAAGTGTGGACTTTGGTGGAATTGCCCGATGATCGGCAAGCCATATTGTATAAATGGATCTTCAAGAGGAAAACGGACGCTGATAGTAGTATTACTATCTACAAAGCTCGACTTTGTCGCAAAAAGTTTTTCGACAAGTTCAAGGTGTTGAATACGATGAGATTCTCTCACTCGTATCGATGCTTAAGTCTGTCCGAATCATGTTAGCAATTGCCACATTTTATGAAATCTGGCAAATGGATGTCAAAACTGCATTCCTTAATGGATTTTTTAAAGAAGAGTTGTATATGATGCAACCAGAGGGTTTTGTCAATCCTAAAGGTGCTAACAAAATGTGCAAGCTCCAGCGATCCATCTATGGACTGGTGCAAGCATCTCGGAGTTGGAATATACACTTTGATGAGTTGATCAAAGCATATGGTTTTATACAGACTTTTGGAGAAGCCTGTATTTATAATAAAGTGAGTGGGAGTACTACCGCCTTTCTGATAAATATATGTGAGTAACATATTGTTGATCAGAAATGATGTAGAATTTTTCTGGAAAGCATAAAGGAGTATTTGAAAGGAGTTCTTTAAAAGAAAGACCTCAGTAAAGCTACTTACATATTGAGCATCAAGATCTATTGAGATAGATCAAAGTGCTTGATAAGTTTTTCAATAAGTACACACCTTGTCAAGTTTTTGAAGTAGTTCAAAATGAAATAGTCAAAGAAAGAGTTCTTTCCTGTGTCGCAAAGGTGTGAAATTGAGTAAGACTCAAATCCTGACCACGGCAGAAAATAGAAAAGAGAATGAAAGTCATTCCCTATGCCTCAGTCATAGGTTCTATAAAGTATGCTATGCTATGTATCAGACCTATTGTATACCTTGCTCTGAATTTGGCAAGGGAGTACAATAGTGATCTAGGAGTAGATCACTGAACATTGGTCAAGAATATCCTTAGTGAGGACCAAGGAAATATTTCTCGATTATGGAGGTGATAAAAGAGCCCGTCGTAAAGAGTTACATCGGTGCAAGCTTTTACACCGATCCAGATGACTCTAAGTCTTAATTTGGATACATATTGAAAGCGGGAGCAATTAGCTAGAGTAACTCCGTACAGAGCATTGTAGACATAGAATATTTGCAAAATACATACGGCTCTGAATGTGACAGACCAGTTGACTAAGCTTCTCTCACGAGCAAAACATGATCACACATTAGTACTCTTTGGGTGTTAATCATATAAGCGATGTGAACTAGATTATTGACTCTAGTAAACCTTTTGGGTGTTGGTCACATGACGATGTGAACTATGGGTGTTAATCATATACCGATATGAATATTGGTGTTAAATCACATGGCGATGTGAACTAGATTATTGACTCTAGTGCAAGTGGGAGACTGAAGGAAATATGCCCTAGAGGCAATAATAAAGTTATTATTTATTTCCTTATTTCATGATAAATGTTTATCATTCATGCTAGAATCTTATTAACCGGAAACATAATACATGTGTGAATACACAGACAAACATAGTGTCACTAGTATGCCTCTACTTGACTAGCTTGTTGATCAAAGATGGTTGTGTTTCCTAGCCATAGACATGAGTTGTCATTTAATTAACGAGATCACATCATTAGAAGAATGATGTGATTGACTTGACCCATTCCGTTAGCTTAGCACTTGATCGTTTAGTATGTTGCTATTGCTTTCTACATGACTTATACATGTTCCTATGACTATGAGATTATGCAACTCCCGTTTACCGGAGGAACAATGTGTGTGCTACCAAACATCACAACGTAACTAGGTGATTATAAAGGAGCTCTACAGGTGTCTCCGAAGGTACATGTTGAGTTGGCATATTTCGAGATTAGGATTTGTCACTCCGATTGTCGGAGAGGTATCTCTGGACCCTCTCGGTAATGCACATCACTATAAGCCTTGCAAGCAATGTGACTAATGAGTTAGTTGCGGGATGATGCATTACATAACGAGTAAAGAGACTTGCCGGTAACGAGATTGAACTCGGTATTGAGATACCGACGATCGAATCTCGGGCAAGTAACATATCGATGACAAAAGGAACAACGTATGTTGTTATGCAGTTTGACCGATAAAGATCTTCGCAGAATATGTACGAGCCAATATGAGCATCCAGGTTCTGCTATTGGTTATTGACCGGAAACGTGTCTCGGTCGTGTCTACATAGTTCTCGAACCCGTAGGGTCCACACGCTTAAGGTTTCGTTGACAGTTATATTATGAGTTTATGTGTTTTCATGTACCGAAGGAGTTCGGAGTCCCGGATGAGATCGGGGACATGACGAGGAGTCTCAAAATGGTCGAGACGTAAAGATCGATATATTGGACGACTATATTCAAATATTGGAAAGGTTCCGAGTGATTCGGGTATTTTCGTGGGTACCGGGGAGTTACGGGAATACGAGGAAGAAGCAATGGGCCTCATGGGCCAAGTGGTGGAAGAGAGGAGACAAGGGCGCGCGCCCCCCTAGACCAAACTGAATTGGACTAGGGGGCCGGCCCCCCTTTCCTCCTTTTTCTCCCTCTCCTTCCTTCTCCTTCTCCTTCCCTTCCTTCTCCTCTCCTACTTGGACTAGGAAAGAGGGGGGGAATCCTACTTGGAGTAGGATTGCCCCCCTTGGGCGCGCCTCCTCCCCTTGGCCGACCCTCTCCTCCTCCCCTCCTTTATATATGGGGGCAGGGGGGCACGTCTAGACACAACAATTGATCTCTTGATCTCTTAGCAGTGTACGGTGCCCCCCTCCACCATAGTCCTCCTCGATAATATCATAGCGGTGCTTAGGCGAAGCCCTGCAACGGTAGAACATCATCATCGTCACCACGCGGTCGTGCTGACGGAACTCTCCCTCGACACTCGGCTGGATCAGAGTACGAGGGACGTCATCGAGCTGAACGTGTGCAAGAACTCGGAGGTGCCGTAGTTTTGGTGCTTGATCGGTCGGGCCGTGAAGACGTACGACTACATCAACTGCGTTGTGCTAACACTTCCGCTGTCGGTCTACTAGGGTACGTGGACACACTCTCCCCTCTCGTTGCTATGCATCACCATGATCTTGCGTGTGCGTATGAATTTTTTTGAAATTACTATGTTCCCCAACACGTACATCGTGCTATTAAGAGGGGATACATCATGGATCTTGTGTGTGGGAATTTTTTTAACAAAGACAAGTAGAATACCTTCCACTACATAGGTGAGAAAGAGCCCATGTTTTCTCCGGTTTTGTGCCACTGGGTAGGGTTGTACATTTGGTCAAACTATCTGAACTAACGCCCGACATGTCGGAGTTTCTATCAGAATATCCGACCCTATCCATAATATTCGATATAATAATTCTAAACTAGCCCTGACATGTGTCTGATTAGCCGCTTGCAAAAGGTAAGTGTGTGATACGTCTCCAATGTATCTATAATTTTTGATTGTTCCATGTTATTATAGTATCAATTTGGATGTTTTATATACATTTACAAACAATGATATATCATTTTTAGGACTAATCTGTCAACTTAGTGTCCAGTGTTAGTTGTTGTTTTGCCTGTTTTTTAGTTTTTCAGAATATCAGTACCAAACGAAGTCCAAATGCCACAAAACTTTTTGGAGTTTTTTTTCTGGACATAAGAGACCCTGGAAACTTCGGGAGGGGATGAGAAGATAGAACAGTGGCCCACGAGGCACGAAGCCCTGGTGACTCATGGGGCCCATGTGGCTCCATTTGACCTAACTTCGCCTCTATAAATTCTCTAAAATCGGGAAACCAACAGAGGAGTCCACAAAATACTTTTTCCGCCGCTGCAAGTTATTGTTCTCAAGAGATCCCATCTGGAGGCCTTCTCCGGCACTCCGCTGGAGGGGGAATCAATCACGGAGGGGCTCTATATCAACCTTGTTGCCCTTTTGATGATGCGTAAGTAGTTTACCACAGACCTATGGGGTCCGCAGTTAGTAGCTAGATGACTTCTTCTCTCTATTTGATCTTCAATACTCTATTCCCTTATACAAGACCACTATCAAAAATACAGTTTGCATCTATACAAGGCCACCAACAGTAATCGAGGCAAAAATTAATGATGTTTTCTCGTACTAGCAACCTGTTTAATGCTTGCATGCATGTGGCGGTATTAATGATCCCGGTTAACGAAAAGAAAAGTTGACTTCAAAGTAGTCATTAAATTTTACCTTGGTACCTGCAATCTGAGTTTGTGGCCTTGTATAAGAGAATGTATGGAGTACAATGTTCTCCTTGATGTTCTTGGAGTTCTATTTGATGTAATCACTTTTTGCGGTCTGTTTGTTGGGATCTGATGAATTGTGAATTTATGATCAGACTATCCATGAATATTATTTGTGTTTTCTTTGAACTCTTTTATGGTGATTATTATAGCTTTGTATTTCTCTCCGATCTATTGATTTGGTTTGGCCAACTAGATCGATTTATCTTGCAATGGGAGAGGTGTGCTTTGTGATGGGTTCGATCTTGCGGTGCTCAATCCCAGTGATAGTAGGGGACATGCCACGTACTTGTATCATTGCCACTAAGGATAAAAATATGGGGTTTATTTACGCGTGAGTTTACTTTGTCTACATCATGTCATCTTGCTTAATGTGTTGCTCCGTTCTTTATGAACTTAATACTCTAGATGCATGTTGGATAGCAGTCAATGTGTGGAGTAATAATAGTATATGCAGGCAGGAGTCGGTTTACTTATCTTGGATGTGATGCCTATATACATGATCATTGCCTTGGATATTGTCATGATTATTTGCTTTTCTATCAGTTGCCCAATAGTAATTTGTTTACCCACCGTATGCTATTTTCAAGAGAGAAGCCTCTAGTGAAAACTATGGCCCCCGGGTGTACTTCTATCATATATTAAAAATCCTAAAAATACCTTACTGCAATTTTACTTTATTTATTTTGTTTTGTATTTTTGTTTGATCTATCTATTTATCACCATACAATTTAATCTTGCAATTAACCGCCAAGGGATTGACAACCCCTTGTTCATGTTAGATGCAAGGATTTGTTATTTTGTGTGCAGATGTTGTTAACGAGTTCTTGTGTGATTCTCCTACTGGATTGATAGCCTTGGTTTCATAACTGAGGGAAATACTTATCTCTACTGTATTGTATCATCGCCTCCTCTTTGGGTAAAACCCAATGCAGCTCACAATTAGCAGGAAGAATTTCTGGCGCCGTTACCGGGGAGACATCATCAACATTTATCAAGTACCTACGCATAAACTTTCATCTCCTTGCATTTATTCTATTTGCCTTTGCCTCTTGTTTTCATCTCCTCCACTTCTAAAAAGTTTTTACAAAAGTACAAATTTTTTGTTTGCCTTTTTGTGTGCTTTCCTGTTCGTTTGCTTGCCCACTTTATCATTATGGCTAGTTCTTCTCTTGTTACGTGTACCCCTGAAAATGAAGTTCTCAATTTTAAGCAAAGGCGGGGGGGGGGATTTAAAAGATGCTTGGTATAGGATTTGTGATGCTCATAATAGATCAGCTCGTAAGCAATCCACTACTGTTCTTCTTCATAATTTTTATGTGGGTATTACTACTTGGTATAGGTTTGTGCTTGATACTATTACCTGAGGGAATTTCTTGAGTAGTCACCCTATGGATGCTTTCAATGCTATGGGAAATTTAGTGGGATCACCACCTATCACTATGAATGAAACAGTTTAACTTTGAAACATGTTGTGCAAAGGTTAGATGATATTGAGAAGAAAATGCCTACCATAGAACATATTGAAAATTTGGATAAAAAGATTCATAACCATGTTACTTAATTTGGATCAAGGATAGGGATTAATCTTAAGATGCTAAAGGAGAAAGAACCAATAATTAATGAAAGGGTGGAACAAAGTCCCGCTAGGATTGATAGGTTGGAAGAAATTAACAATTTGGGTTCCGCTTTTTCTTCTGTTAAAACAATTAAAAAAACTCCTCCTAGCAACAATTGAAGTTTATGTATATCCCAAAGAACAAGGGTGCCACATCTAGTAATGGAAGTGAAGATCTTAAAATGATTAGTGTTCACCCCCACTTTGCTGATTTGATAAAAGAACCAATCTATGAGAATAAATTCCTCCACATGTTCCTAGGAGTGTGATTTTAAAAAAATATGTATGTTAAAATTCCTAGGGAGTATGGATGTGTGATTGAGGAATTGGAAACTAAATATGACAATACTTTAAACTATGCATTATGCCTAGCTAGTGGCGTAAAACAATAGCGCTAGTTGGGGGGCAACCCAATAGTTATCTTAATTTTCTTGTTTATTTTTCTGTTTTCTTGTGTTCACACAATTATGCTACTGTTATGATTGTGTTTTTATGTCTTAGTTAGTGTTTGTGCCAAGTAAACCCTTTGGGATGATTTGATGATAGTTGACTTGATTATGTGAAAAAACAGAAAATTTTGCGCCCACTTCTGGAATTTTTTAAATTCACAGGAATGTGCTTTTGCTCTATTTTTTTACACATAATTGATATACAAATTTCCGATGCTGTCCTAGTTTTTTCAGAATTTTTAGAGTTGCAGAAGTATGGTCAGTGTTCAGATTACTACAAACTGTTCTGTTTTTGTTGCAATGTTTACTTGTTTTGATGAATCTATGGATTGTATCGGGGGATATAAGCCATGGTGAAGTTAGAATACAGTAGGTATAATGCAATAATAAAATACGAATGGATTTGCAACAGTACTTAAAGCAGTGATTTGCTTTATTATACTAACAATCTCACGAAGGTTTAGTTTAGTTTTGCGTGATTGAAGTTTTCAAGTTTTGGGTGAGATCACATGGATGAAGGAATAAGGAGTGGCAAGAGCCTAAGCTTGAGGATGCACGAGGCACCCCAAGGTAATATTCAAGGACTACCAAGCAACTAAGCTTGGGGATGCCCGGGGCATCCCCTCTTTCTTCTAATGACCATCGATAATTTTACTTGGAGCTATATTTTTATTCGTCACATGATATGAGTTTTTCTTGGAGTGTTGTGTATTATATGAGTCTTTGCTTTGTTTGCTTTTTAGTTTGTCACAATCATCTTTGCTGGACACACCTATTTGGGAGAGCCACACGATTATCATGATTTGTTAGAATGCTCTATGTGCTTCACTTAAATCTTTTGAGCTAGGCTGTTGCTCTAGTGCTTCACTTATATCTTTTTGAGAGTTGACAAGATTATATTTTAAAGAAATATTTGCACTCTCATGCTTCACTTATATATTTTTGATAGTTGATAATGGTAATGGTAATTTGCACAAGATATGAATTTGGTCCCAGAGTGATGAATATTCAAGAGGGATATAATAAAAACTTCCATGAAAGATCATTGGATATAATAAGTTTGATTCCTTGACATAGTTTTCTGATATGGAGATGATAATATGTGAGTCATGTTGGTGAGTAATTGTGGTTTAGTAAGAATATTAGTGTTAAGGTCTGTGATTCCCTATGCATGCACGTAAAGTCAATAGTTATGCAACAAAGTTATATCCTACTTATGGTGCATTATTTAGTGTTAGTTATGTTCAATGCATGTTTATGACCATTTTTGTCTTTTGGTTGGTCGCTTCTCATTCTATTTGCTAGCCTTCATTTGCTAGCTCACCTAGCTAGCCCCGCGATGAAAGAAGCACTCGCATCTTTGAATAGTCCCGCTCCACTCCAAGCTCTACCTTCATGCTCGATCATCGACATCACATTATGCATGGATAGTGTGGCCCCATCGAAGATTATGCCGTTCCGGTGTTTCCATAAGGTCCACATTACCAGGATTAAGATGGCGTGTGTGTCCTGAGGCCACTGGCTCCCCTCGAATGTTGTCATACACCACGTGCTCAGAATGGCACCTAGAGCTGGTGCCCAATTTGGCCTACCCAAAGCCGTGTAAACATGGGTCCATGCCTCTCTAAAAAACAATCCATCAACAGTTGGCTGGCGGTTTCATCACTCTGGTCGCATAGGGGGGCAGGAGGTTTGGTGTGGTAGTCCACGTCGGGCCAACCTCTCGGAGGCCCAACATCTATCACATAAGGAAAGCCATGCGAAGAAATGACATTGTTGCGATGCCTTGGACCTCCAAGTGAACTTCGCCGTTGGTGCAACTTTCCTTCCCCCAAACTTTGTTGCATAGGCTGATCTCGCTGAGAACTCCCCATTGTTCTCCCAAGACCAAGGTACCATATTCGTGGTGTCGGGGTCTAGTTGCACTCTTTTCAACCTTATCCATAGTGCAAAAAACTCGTGTAACATGTCAGCCCCAAGGTCCGGACCTACATCGGTAGTCCAATCTCCATCCATGATTGATTCGGGCCTTTTACTTATGAAACCATGCTAATGTCTATATTTTCTTGGTTCAGTTTGTTGACATCAATAAATGTTACTTCAGCTAGATGATTGGAGCTTTGCCCATATTGTAAATTGGGACACCATATTGACAAACTTATGACTAATATATGTTTTGGTAGTTTGACAACCAATGAGAGTTCCATTACTAAAAGGATCAGTAAGAATCAGCAAGTATCCCTTCGTGATGAAAGGGCACCCACTCATTATGGTTTCCGCTACCTCTGTCGCCGCCGCGGTCAGTCTGCCTCATCTTCTGTGGTCTTAGGGTCATGGAGGCATGGTGGATCTCGACCCTTGTGAGAGATGATAAAGGGTTTCCCCCCGCTTTATATATAAAGCAAACGTCCGATACATCCAACCTGCTGGGGCCACAGCACAGAAAAGCCCAAAATGAAAGACAAGAAGAAATAAAGAGAAATAAATGCTGACACCAGCAAATCAACAGAGAAAGAAAGCCCGGCAACCGCTGCACCCTACGAAGAAGTACCACCATGCTCCCAGCATCCCGAAGCGCCGTGCACCAAGCAACACCTTCAAGAAGGGATGAGACGGTGTCGCCATTGTTGCCAGAACAAGTTCTAGGGTTTCCCTCGGTACACGGGGGATAGTGGGGAAGGGATACATCCGACGCCCCTCAGGAAGGACCGACAACGCCCTTAGGCGTCACCGCATCGGTGCCGGACAAGCCGACATGGATTTCTCCTGATCTACCACCACCACCCTAGGCACTTAGAAATGCACCATCCCATCATCCGCCCACCAGCTTGTGCCACCATGGTTATCAGATAACCCTCGCCGCTTCACTGGAGCTGCGAACACGAGACCTGGAGAGGGAAATGTTGGGGAACGTAGCATGCAATTTCAAAAAAATTCTTATGATCACGAAAGATCTATCTAGGAGATGCATAACAACCAGAGGGGGAGAGTGTGTCCACGTACGCTCGTAGACCGAAAGCGGAAGCATTATGTTAACGCGGTTGATGTAGTCGAACGTCTTCACAATCCAACCGATCCAAGTACCGAACGTACATCACCTCCATGTTCAACACACGTTCAGCTTGATGACGTCCCTCGAACTCTTGATCCAGTAGAGGGCCGAGGGAGAGTTCCGTCAGCACGACGGCATGGTGATGGTGATGGTGATGTGATCTGCGCAGGGCTTCGCCTAAGCACTAAGACGCAATGACCGGAGGAGTAAACTGTGGAGAGGGGCACCGCACACGGCTAAGAGAAATCTTGGTGTGCCTTTAGGGTGCCCCCTTCCCACGTATATAAAGGAGGGGGGAGAGAGGCCAGCGGCCAGGAGGGGTGCACCATAGGGGGAGTCCTACTTGGACTCCTAGTCCAAGTAGGATTCGCCCCCCCCCCCTTTTCCTTTCTCCACCGGAGGGAATAGGAAGGAGAGGGAGAGGGAAAGGGAAGGGGGCGCCGCCCCCTCCTCCTTGGCCTATACAGACTCCCTAGTAGGGGGCCGCGCGGCCACCCCCCCCCCCGCGGGCTTCCCTCTCTCTCCCTTAGGCCCATGGTGGCCCAACACTTCCCCGGGTGGTTCCGGTAACCCCTCGGTACTCCGGAAAAATACCCGAATCACTCGGAACCATTCCGACGTCCGAATATAACCTTCCAATATATGAATCTTTACCTCTTGACCATTTGGAGACTCCTCGTCATGTCCGTGATCTCATCCGGGAATCCGAACAAACTTCGGTCACCAAAATACATAACTCATAATACAAATCGTCATCGGACGTTAAGCGTGCGGAGCCTACGGGTTCAAGAACTATGTAGACATGACCGAGACACATCTCTGGTCAATAACCAATATCGGAGCCTGGATGCTCATATTGGCTCCTACATATTCTACGAAGATCTTTATCGGTCAAACCGCATAACAACATACGTCATTCCCTTTGTCATCGGTATGTTACTTGCCTGAGATTCGATCGTCGGTATCATTATACCTAGTTCAATCTCATTGCCGGCATATACCTAGTTCAATCTCATTGCTGGCAAGTCTCTTTACTCGTTCCGTAATGCATCATCCCTCAACTAACTCATTAGTCACATTACTTGCAAGGCTTATAGTGGTGTGCATTACCGAGAGGGCCTAGAGATACCTCTTCGATATTCGGAGTGACAAATCCTAATCTTGATCTATGCCAACTCAACAAACATCTTTGGAGACACCTGTAGAGCAACTTTATAAGCATCCAGTTACATTGTGACATTTGATAGCACACAAGGTGTTCCTTAGGTATTCGGGAGTTGCATAATCTCATAGTCAGAGGAATATGTATAAGTCATGAAGAAAGCAATAGCAACAAAACTAAACGATCATTATGCTAGGCTAACGGATGGGTCTTGTCCATCACATCATTCTCTAATGATGTGATCCCGTCCATCAAATGACAATTATGTCTACGGTTAGGAAACTTAACCATCTTTGATTAACGAGCTAGTCAAGTAGAGGCATACTAGGGACACTCTGTTTTGTCTACGTATTCACACATGTACTAAGTTTCCGGTTAATACAATTCTAGCATGAATAATAAACATTTATCATGATATAAGGAAATATAAATAACAACTTTATTATTGCCTCTAGGGCATATTTCCTCCAGTCTCCCACTTGCACTAGAGTCAATAATCTAGATTACATAGTAATGATTCTAACACCCATGGAGTGTTGGTGTTGATCATGTTTTGCTCGTGGAAGAGGCTTAGTCAACGAGTCTGCAACATTCAGATCCGTATGTATCTTGCAAATCTCTATGTCCCCCTCCTTGACTAGATCGCGGATGGAATTGAAGCGTCTCTTGATGTGTTTGGTTCTCTTGTGAAATCTAGATTCCTTCGCCAAGGCAATTGCTCCAGTATTGTCACAAAAGATTTTCATTTGACCCGATGCACTAGGTATTACACCTAGATCGGATATGATCTCCTTCATCCAGACTCCTTCATTTGCTGCTTCCGACGCAGCTATGTACTCCGCTTCACACGTAGATCCCGCCACGATGCTCTGCTTGGAACTGCACCAACTTATAGCTCCACCATTCAATATAAATACGTATCCGGTTTGTGACTTAGAGTCATCCGGATCAGTGTCAAAGCTTGCATCGACGTAACCATTTACGATAAGCTGTTTGTCACCTCCATAAGCGAGAAACATATCCTTAGTCCTTTTTAGGTATTTCAGGATGTTCTTGACCGCTGCACAGTGATCCTCTCCTGGATTACTTTGGTACCTCCCTGTTATACTTATAGCAAGGCACACATCAGGTCTGGTACACAACATTGCATACATGATAGAACCTATGGCTGAGGCATAGGGAATGACTTTCATTTTCTCTCAATCTTCTGCAGTGGTCGGACATTGAGTCTGACTTAACTTCACACCTAATAACACAGGTAAGAACCCTTTCTTTGACTAATCCATTTTGAACTTCTTCAAAACTTTATCAAGGTATGTGCTTTGTGAAAGTCCAATTAAGCGTCTTGATCTATCTCTATATATCTTGATGCCCAATATATAAGCAGCTTCACCGAGGTCTTTCATTGAAAAATTCTTATTCAAGTATCCTTTTATGTTATCTAGAAATTATGTATCATTTCCAATCAAAAATATGTCATCTACTTATAATATTAGAAACGCTACAGAGCTCCCACTCACTTTCTTGTAAAACAGGCTTCTCCAAAAGTCTGTATAAAACCATATGCTTTGATCACATAATCAAAGCGTATATTCCAACTCCGAGAGGCTTGCACCAGTCCATAAATGGATCGCTGGAGCTTGCACACTTTGGTAGCACCTTTAGGATCGACAAAACCTTCTGGTTGCATCATATACAACTCTTCTTTAAGATATCCATTAAGGAATGCAGTTTTTACATCCATTTGCCAAATTTCATAATCATAAAATGCGGCAATTGCTAACATGATTCGGACAGACTTAAGCGGGTGAGAAGGTCTCATCGTAATCAACCCCTTGAACTTGTCGAAAACCTTTTGCAACAAGTCGACCTTTGTAGACTGTAACATTACCGTCAACATCATTTTTCTTCTTGAAGATCCATTTATTTTCTATGGCTTGCCTATCATCGGGCAAGTCAACCAAAGTCCATACTTTCTTCTCGTACATGGATCCCATCTCAGATTTCATGGCCTCAAGCCATTTCGCGGAATCTGGGCTCATCATCGCTTCCTCATAGTTCGTAGGTTGGTCATGGTATAGTAACATGACTTCCAGAACAGGATTACCGTACCACTCCGGTGCGGACCGTACTCTGGTTGACCTACGAGGTTCGGTAGTAACTTGATCTGAAGTTTCATGATCATCATCATTAGCTTTCTCACTAATTGGTGTAGGAATCACTAGAACTGATTTCTGTGATGAACTAGTTTTCAATTCGGGAGAAGGTACAATTACCTCATCAAGTTCTACTTTCCTCTGGCTCACTTCTTTTGAGAGAAACTCTTTCTTTAGAAAGGATCCATTCTTAGCAACAAATATCTTGCCTTCGGATCTATGATAGAAGGTGTACCCAACAGTTTCCTTTGGGTATCCTATGAAGACACATTTCTCTGATTTGGGTTCGAGCTTATCAGGTTGAAGCTTTTTCACGTAAGCATCGCAGCCCCAAACTTTAAGAAACGATAGCTTAGGTTTCTTGCCAAACCACGGTTCATATGGTGTCGTCTCAACGGATTTGGATGGTGCCCTATTTAACGTGAATGCAACCATCTCTAAAGCATAACCCAAAACGATAACGGTAAATCGGTAAGAGACATCATAGATCACACCATATCTAATAAAGTACGGTTACAACGCTCGGACACACCATTACGCTGTGGTGTTCCAGGTGGCGTGAGTTGCGAAACTATTCCACATTGTTTCAAATGAAGATCAAACTCATAACTCAAATATTCACCTCCATGATCAGATCGTAGAAAATTTATTTTCTTGTTACGATGATTTTCCCCTTCACTCTGAAATTCTTTGAACTTTTCAAATGTTTCGGACTTATGTTTCATTAAGTAGATATACCCATATCTTCTCAAATAATCTGTGAGGGCCAGAAAATAACGATACCCACCGCGAGCCTCAACACTCATCGGACCGCATACATCAGTATGTATTATTTGCAATAAGTCAGTGGCTCGCTCCATTGTTCCGGAGAGCGGAGTTTTAGTCATCTTGCCCATGAGGCATGGTTCGCAAGCATCAAGTGATTCATAATCAAGTGATTCCAAAAGCCCATCGGCATGGAGTTTCTTCATGCGCTTCACACCAATATGACCTAAACGGCAGTGCCACAAATAAGTTGCACTATCATTATTAACTTTGCATCTTTTGGCTTCAATATTGTGAATATGTGTATCACTACAATCGAGATTCAAGAAAAATAGACCACTCATCAAGGGTGCATGACCATAAAAGATATTACTCATATAAATAGATCAACCATTATTCTTTGATTTAAATGAATAACCGTCTCACATTAAACAAGATCCAGATATAATGTTCATGCTCAACGCTGGCACCAAATAACAATTATTCAGGTCTAAAACTAA
Organism: Triticum aestivum; assembly: GCF_018294505.1. NCBI lineage: Eukaryota > Viridiplantae > Streptophyta > Magnoliopsida > Poales > Poaceae > Triticum > Triticum aestivum. The sequence goes on along the minus strand of NC_057795.1, from coordinate 549,593,560 downwards.
TCCTGACGGTAGATGTAGAGGTAGCGTGCTGACGCCGGTCACATCGACTTTGGAACCATTTCCCACACGCATGGTCACCTCGTCCTTGGCCAATCTTCGTTTAATCCATAGCCCCTGTTTCGAGTTGGAAATATGAGCAACAGAACTAGTATCAAATACCCAAGAGCTACTACGAGCATTAGTAAGGTACACATCAATAACATGTATATCAAATATAGCTTCACTTTGCCATCCTTCTTATCCGCCAAATACTTAGGGCAGTTCCGCTTCCAGTGACCAGTCCCTTTGCAGTAGAAGCACTCAGTTTCAGGCTTAGATCCAGACTTGGGCTTCTTCCATGGAGGAGCAACTTGCTTGCTATTCTTCTTGAAGTTCCCCTTCTTCCCTTGCCCCTTTTCTTGAAACTAATGGTCTTGTTAACCATCAACACTTGATGCTCCTTCTTGATTTCTACCTCCGCAGCCTTTAGCATTGCGAAGAGCTTGGGAATAGTCTTTTCCATCCCTTGCATGTTATAGTTCATCACGAAGCTTTTATAGCTTGGTGGCAGTGATTGAAGAACTCTGTCAATGACACTATCATCAGGAAGATTAACTCCCAGCTGAGTCAAGTGGTTATGGTACCCAGACATTCTGAGTATGTGTTCACTGACAGAACTATTCTCCTCCATTTTGCAGCTCTAGAACTTGTTGGAGACTTCATATCTCTCACCTCGGGCATTTGCTTGAAATATTAACTTCAACTCCTGGAACATCTCATATGCTCCATGACGTTCAAAACGTCTTTGAAGTCCCGATTCTGAGCCGTAAAGCATGGCACACTGAACTATTGAGTAGTCATCATCTTTGCTCTACCAAACGTTCATAACATCCGGAGTTGCTCCTACAGCGGGTCTTGCACCTAGCGGTGCTTCCAGGACGTAATTCTTCTGTGCAACAATGAGGATAATCCTCAAGTTACGGACCCGGTCCGTGTAGTTGCTACCATCATCTTTCAACTTAGCTTTCTCTAGGAACGCATTAAAATTCAAGGGAACGGTAGCATGGGCCATTGATCTACAACAACATAGATATGGAAAAAACTATCCGATACTAAGTTCATGATAAATTAAAGTTCCATTAATCATATTACCTAAGAACTCCCACTTAGATAGACATAAATGATCACGTGATCCATATCAACTAAACCATGTCGGATCATCAAGTGAGATGGAGTAGTTTTCAATGGTGAACATCACTATGTTGATCATATCTACTATTGATTCACGTTCGACCTTTCGGTCTCAGTGTTCTGAGGCCATATCTGCATATGCTAGGCTCGCCAAGTTTAACCGGAGTATTCTGCACGTGTAAACTGTCTTGCACCCGTTGTATGTGAACGTAGAGCATATCACACCCGATCATCACGTGGTGTCTTGACACGACGAACTGTCACAATGGTGCATACTCAGGGAGAACACTTATACCTTGAAATTTAGTGAGGGATGATCTTATAATGCTACCGCCGTACTAAGCAAAATAAGATGCATAAAAGATAAACATCACATGCAATCAAAATATGTGACATGATATGGCCATCATCATTTTGTGCCTTTGATCTCCATTTCCAAAGCACCGTCATGATCTCCATCGTCACCAGCTTGACACCTTGATCTCCATCGTAGCGTCGTTGTCGTCTCGCCAACTATTGCTTCTACGACTATCGCTACCGCTTAGTGATAAAGTAAAGGAATTACACGGCAATTGCATTTCATACAATAAAGCGACAACCATAAGGCTCCTGCCAGTTGTTGATAACTTTTACAAAACATGATCATCTCATACAACAATTTATATCTCATCACGTCTCGACCATATCACATCACAACATGCCCTGTAAAACAAGTTAGACGCACTCTACTTTGTTGTTGCAAGTTTTACGTGGCTGCTACAGGCTTCTAGCAAGAACCATTCTTACCTATGCATCAAAACCACACCAATTTTTCGTCAAGTGTGTTGTTTTAACCTTCAACAAGGACCGGCCGTAGTGAAACTCGATTCAACTAAAGTTGGAGAAACAGACACCCGCCAACCACCTCTGTGCGAAGCACGTCGGTAGAACCAGTCTCATGAACGCGTTCATGTATTGTTGGTCCGGGCCGCTTCATCCAACAATACCGCCGAATCAAAGTAAGACATTGGTGGTAAGCAGTATGACTATTATCGTCCACAACTCTTTGTGTTCTACTCGTGCATATCATCTACGCATAGACCTGGCTCGGATGCCACTGTTGGGGAACGTAGCATGCAATTTCAAAAAAATTCCTACGATCACGCAAGATCTATCTAAGAGATGCATAGCAACGGGAGGGGGAGAGTGTGTCCATGTACCCTCGTAGACCGAAAGCGGAAGTGTTAAGTTAACGCGGTTGATGTAGTCGAACGTCTTCACGATCCAACCAATCCAAGTACCGAACATACGGCACCTCCATGTTCGGCACACGTTCAGCTCGATGACATCCCTCAAACTCTTGATCCAGTAGAGGGTCGAGGGAGAGTTCCGTCAGCATGATGATGTGGCGACGGTGATGCTGATGTGATCCGCGTGGGGCTTTGCCTAAGCACTACGACGCTATGACCGAATGAGTAAACTATGGAGAGGGGCACCGCACACGGGTAAGAGAAATCTTGGTGTGCCCCCTGCCCACGTATATAAAGGAGGGGGGAGAGAGGCCGGAGGCCAGGAGGGTCGTGCCATGGGGAGAGTCCTACTTGGACTCCTAGTCCAAGTAGGATTCTCCCCCCCCTTTCCTTTATCCACCGGAGGGAATAGGAAGGAGAGGGAGAGGGAAAGGGAAGGGGCCGCCCCCTCCTCCTTGTCCTATTCGGACTCCCTAGGAGGGGGCATGTGGCCACCCCCCGTGGGCTCCCCTCTCTCTCCCTTAGGCCCATGTTGACCCAACACTTCCCCGGGGGGTTCCGGTAACCCCTCGGTACTCCGGAAAAATACCCGAATAACTCGAAACCATTATGATGTCCGAATATAACCTTCCAATATATGAATCTTTACCTCTCGACCATTTGGAAGCTCATCGTCATGTCCGTGATCTCATCCGGGACTTCGAACAAACTTCAGTCACCAAAACACATAACTCATAATACAAATCGTCATCGAACGTTAAGCGTGCGGACCCTACGGGTTTGAGAACTATGTAGACATGACCGTTACACATCTCTGGTCAATAACAAATAGCGGAACCTAGATGCTCATATTGGCTCCTACATATTCTATGAAGATCTTTGTCGGTGAAACCGCATAACAACATACGCCATTCCCTTTGTCATCGGTATGTTACTTGCCCGAGATTCGATCGTCGGTATCATTATACCTAGTTCAATCTCGTTGTCGGCAAGTCTATTTACTCATTCCTTAATGCATCATCCCACAAATAACTCATTAGTCACATTGCTTGCAAGGCTTATAGTGATGTGCATTGCCGAGAGGGCCCAGAGATACCTCTTCGATATTCGGAATGACACATCCTAATCTTGATCTATGCCAACTCAACAAACACCTTCGGAGACACCTGTAGAGCATATTTATAATCACCCAGTTACGTTGTGACGTTTGATTGCACACAAGGTGTCCTCCGGTATTCGGGAGTTGCATAATCTCATAGTCAGAGGAATATGTATAAGTCATGAAGAAAGCAATAGCAATAAAACTAAACGATCATTATGCTAGGCTAGCGGATGGGTCTTGTCCATCACATCATTCTCTAATGATGTGATCCCGTTCATCAAATGACAACTCATGTCTATGGTTAGTAAACTTAACCATCTTTGATTAACGAGCTAGTCAAGTAGAGGCATACTAGGGACACCCTATTTTGTCTATGTATTCACACATGTACTAAGTTTTCGGTCAATACAATTCTAGCTTAAATAATAAACATTTATCATGATATAAGGAAATATAAATAACAACTTTATTATTGCCTCTAGGGCATATTTCCTTCAGGAAAGGCGACACCGGTCATGGGAGCGAGCACAACTCGACTGGAAGGAGGGGACAACCTCCACCGCCACAGCATAGCTGACCAGACGCGGCGACAAGGACTTGCCGGGCCCTGACGGCCCGGCCGGGTCCACGTGGACCCGGATAGTCCTACCACCATGCTGCAGCTCGTGGATCGACGAAGTCCTCACCGCCCGCAGACCACCACCACCTCTCCACCGCCAGGAAGCGCCGCTGCCGAACGCCGAGCCATCGGCCCGCCCCAACCCAGATGGGGTTCTAATGGGCCCAGATCTGGGGTGGGCGGGCGCCACCAGCCACCAGCACCACCGCGCCGCCCCACGGCTAACGGCCGCATCGTCACGTCAAGGGCACCACGGCACGCAGCAGCACCACCGCCGGGCCACACCAAGGCCGACCGAAGCACATCGCAGCCAGCCACCACCGCCCGAGCAGGGGAGGCCGCACGCGGGGAAGGACTGGCCCAACGCCGCCAGCACCACGCGGCAGGGCCCGATGCCCGCCGACGGCGGCGGGGGGAGGGAGGAGGGAAAGGGAGCGCGGAGGTGAGTCGGGGACGAGGCCCCCGGTCGCCTCGCTCGGGGAGGCGACGCGGGGGTTACGAGGGAAGGAGGAAGGGAGGGGGGAGGGAGGGGTGGAGGTGGGGGGAAGGGTCAAGCGGCTCCCCTAGGGTTCCCTGCGCCGCGATCTCAACCCTTGTTGATGGGAGGACTCGGTTTTTAGATGTTTTCTTAAGCTTTGTTAGGGCTTGTGTCCCGCTCAAACAGTAGAGGCAGCGGCGGCTCCTAAAGATGGAATAATGTTCTCCCCGCCTAGCCCTTGTTGTCGGTGTCAAAACCGGCGGATCTCGGGTAGGGGGTCCCGAACTGTGCGTCTAAGGCTAATGGTAACAGGAGGCAGGGGACACGATGTTTTACCCAGGTTCAGGCCCTCTCGATGGATGTAATACCCTACTTCCTGCTTGATTGATCTTGATGATATGAGTATTACAAGAGTTGATCTACCACGAGATCGTAGAGGCTAAACCCTGGAAGCTAGCCTATGATTATGATTGTTCTTGTCCTACGGACTAAACCCTCTGGTTTATATAGACACCGGAGGAGGCTAGGGTTACATAGAGTCGGTTACAGAGAAGGAAATCTACATATCCGAATATCCAAGCTTGCCTTCCACGCAAAGGAGAGTCCCATCCGGACACGGGACAAGTCTTCAATCTTGTATCTTCATAGTCCAACAGTCCGGCCAAAGTATATAGTCCGGCTATCCGAGGACCCCTTAATCCAGGACTCCCTCAGTAGCCCCTGAAGGCTTCAATGACGATGATTCTGGCGCGCAGATTTTCTTCGGCATTGCAAGGCGGGTTCCTTCTCCGAATACTCCATAGAAGATTTAGGACACAAGGATCGTGTCCGACTCTGCAAAACAAATTCCACATTCCACCATAAAGAGTATAATATTCCACAAATCTAATCTGCTAACAGCTTTTTATAGCGTGACATCATGCCATGGTCCGGTCATTATTTGAACCGTTTTTCACGACCAACCATTGAATGTAATGCAAGGCGGTTTCCTTGACGCTCTTGTCGAAGCATAGATCGTGTCCCCTTATCACGGGATTCTCATCAATACGGGTATGGGTAACCCAACCGCGCCATCAATCGTGGCGCTTGGGAAATAAGCGATCTTAACGGGCAAGTGGGGAGGCGCACAGTTTCTACCGCCTTTATAAAGAGATAAGGATTCTCCTCTTTCACCCACGCCTCCTTCCTTCTTCGCTCATCCATTCTCGCACGCTCGAGCTCCAGCGCCCCTGTTCTCACCTTCTCCGCACAACCAAACATGTTCGGAGTGGGAGGCAAGTGGATGGCCTCCTCCGTCAAGGAGGAGGACATTACGAAGCTCCAGGCTGCCGGATACTTGGCCGCAGACATTACGCACCGGCTCCCGGATGCAGGGCAGATCATTCCGACTCTAGGACCCCATGAGAGGGTCATGTTCCTCGCCCACTTCATCCGCGGACTGGGATTGCCCCTCCACCCATTTGTCCGCGGGCTCATGTTCTATTACGGGCTGGATTTTCATGATCTAGCCCCTAACTTCATCCTCAACATCTCGGTGTTTATCATCGTGTGCGAGGATTTTCTCCGCATCAGGCCCCACTTCAGCCTGTGGCTAAAGATCTTCAACGTGAAGCCAAAGATAGTGGTCGGCCAGCAGGCGGAGTGTGGAGGCGCCATGGTGGGCAAGATGCCCAGCGTCACCTGGCTCGAAGGCTCCTTTGTGGAGACTGTGAAGGGGTGGCAATCGGGGTGGTTCTACATCATCGAGCGCGCGACGCCAACTGGGTGGCGGCCCCCGAATTCTGATCCGGCATCCCCGTGCGGCTCACCTCCTGGAAGAAGAAGGGCCTATCCTGGGGCGCATCCGCGGAGCTGACCGGACTCCAGAACTGCATCAAGAACATGATAACCAAGAATATCAAGCTTGTCAACGTGGTCCAGGTCATGCTATTTCGCCGGATTCTCCCGTGTCAAAGACGGGCATTCAACCTGTGGGAGTTCGACGCGGCCCAACACCAGACACCGCAAGATCTCTTCGACATGACACACAAAGACGTCTGGAAGGTGTTGTTCAAGGACAGCGAAGTTCCTCCTCCCACCTCCGAGGACCGTGGACTCAGCGCCAAGCGCCATGCCAATGCGGTAAGCATTCTATATTTCTCAAGATGTGCCTTTCCTCAGCATATTCGTGGGAGGAACTTAAGCCAGCATACTGATCTAACAGGAATATGTGGCGATGGTGGAGCGGATCGACTGTCCGGCTCCATTGCCTGAAGATCCAGCAACCGCTCTCCTGACAGAGATGCTGGTTCCGGCGCCCTATGAGGTGCCGAAGAAAAAGGCCAAGAAGAAGGCCACGGGGACCAGGAAAAGTCTCCGGCGAAAGTTGGTGCCGGACTCATAGTCCGAAGACACCGAGGCGCACTCCTCCAACAACAACAAGGAGAAGGAGGAAAGCCCTCTCCCCCAGACTGGGGGGGGGGGGGGGAAGAAAAGAAAGGCCGCCCCTTCCAGGGAGGCCGGAGGGTGCAAGAAGGCAAGGACCCTCCCTCCGGACCATTCCAGAACTGCCGCCTATAGCAAGGAGGAGTGGCTACCCAGGGCCAAGCCCCTGGCGAAGTCATAAGTATTCGGATGGCATAATACCTTTTGCATGTTCTTAGCTTTACTTACTATGTCAAGATTAGCTTGTGCAGTCCGCCCAAAGCCCACATCGACTTGCCCTCCTCGGATGGGTCCTTGAGCTCATCGGAGATGAATAGCTATTCGCTCCCAACGGCTTCCACTCCCCGGCCCGCGGATGACACCGAGGTGTTATCTCAAAGGATACCGGGTAAGGAGGAGGTAGTCCTGGAGATGCCTAAAAGCGAGACTCCTGATGCCGGGCTCATGGGGGGGAAGATCCCCATGGATTCGGATTAGGGGGGGCGCAGCAGGCTTGGCCTCCAGCCGGATACTGCGCCGGAACCCCCAGTGGTTCCGGATTCAGGCAGGCAGCCATCCGTCAAGGGGGGCGAGCCGTCTGTGCCGATGACCTCTGTCCATCCAGAGTCATCGGATAACCTGGTGGAAGCGCTTCAGAGCGCTTCCCTTGATGAAGGACACCATACTCTTATGAGTACGGTGATTGCGAAGGTTCAGTCCGCCAAGAGCGGATTGACCGAAGCCTGCGTCAGCCTCCTGACAGGCTTTGAGGTAAGTATTTTAAATTATGAGAAAGTATCACAGTGTAGACAGTAGCCCCTGATGCTCTGTTTGGTGTTCAGGAAGAGAAGCCGGACAGAGGATCAAATAATATTCCGAGGAGTCTAATCATATTATGTCTTTGTGAATAAGCAGGCGTCGCTGCTGGCCGCCGCCGCCGCCACTGCGGAGGTCTCCGGACTGAGGCAGAGCCTGGGGCGGGCCGAAGAAGAGCTCGGCCTCGTGAAGAGGCAGCTCAAGGAGAACAAAGGTAAGCAATACCCCGTCTGAATGTTATATAAAGGAAAAAATCGTGGATGCTAATAGAAGCATGATAAATTTTACTAGGGGCCACGACCGAAGTGGCGGCCCTTAAGAAGGCGCTGTCCGAGGCCGAAAACAATGCGGCCAAGGAGCGCACCGATCGCGAAAAACAAGAGGCGTGAGTTGATGAGGTCCAGCAAGAGCTTCAGGAGTTCATAAAAAAATTCGAGTCCTTGGAGAGTGACTCCAAGACGCAAGAGTCGGAGCTTGCGAAGGCCCGTGAGAGCGCACTAGACACCAAGGCCGAAGCCCAGAAGGCCCTCCAGGAAATTGAGGCGGCCAAGAAAATAGCTGCGGGTAAGGCTTTCATTATACAAAGCAAGCATGTGAAGGAGACTTTCCTTTTACTTACCTGAATTCGGATATCTCCAGGAGCATTCACAGATCTGCCGCGCAGCATCTCTGATGCCGCAGAGTTCTACCGGGCTGAGGAGGGGAGCTCGATGGAGAAGCTGTTTTGGTCCCAGTATATAGGGGCCGAGCACCCGATGCCCTTGAGCGACCAGCTAAAGCAATTGGTCGAACTTCACAAGGCGGCCGAACTGGCCATGAAGGACTTCATAGTCCGGCTGTGGCCTGGCAAGCCCCTACCCAGCAGCTACTTCGGCTTTGTCAAGCGGATGGTGAATGCCTGTCCGTGGCTTGAAGTCGTTAAGCGGTCCGTCTGCATTGAGGGTGCACGCAGGGCCTTGGCCCGTGCGAAGGTGCACTGGGGGAAGATGGACGCCGAGAAGCTGGTGACAGAGGGGCCGTCGAAGGGCAAGGAACATCGCCACCCCGAACAGTACTATGACAATGTCATTAAGGGTGCCCGCCTTGTGGCGAATGAATGTACTAAGGATGTGATATTTGAATGAATGTACTCATGTCATCCTGTATTATGAAAACCAGTTCATGTGCGCTATGTAGCGCTTGTTAATTTAAAATATTACCTTCTGTGCGGCCGTTTAAAAAAAATCTTGAGCGTTGGCCAGTCGTCGGCTTCTGCCCCCATGTAACTAGTACTGGGGTGTTCGGGATAAATACAAACACTCTTTATCCAAGTTTTTGCTCCTTTTAAGGAGGTGTTTAGCGCACAAACGAGGCAATCGGACTATACGACTTTATCACCCTCACATAGCCATAGAAGTCTACAATTTTAAATTTTGGCGAAGCCCCTAGTATCCGGAAAGCCGGACTCGGGGCGCTATACACGCCTAAATCGGACGAGGCCGATTCCTCGCCCAAAGTGGGAAAAATCTTTAAGGGTTTGATACCTCTCGAACAGCGACCAGCTCTCGCCTTATCATGACAGTCAGCTTTCGACTTTCTCTACTGAGGTGCTCGTCCAGAAGAACCGGGACACAATCACAGTAGTTCTCCCTACACTACCTTAGCCGATATAGTGGAACGTAAGGTACCAAAACATAGGAGCCGGGCAAACCCAATTATTGACCCAAGAGATGATTCAGAGCTGATGCATATAGTGCTATAAGTTTGGGGTGCCGCACTATCGAAAGTGTTCGGACTTGTCTTGCCAAGTTATGGGGTACTGAAGCCCTTGGCAAACTGGTCGTGCCAAAATGCACGGGTATAATAAATAAGCAGTAAAGAAAAAGGGGCAAATAAACTTAATAGAAAGCTGACACTGTATACTATTTTCCCTTGTTATTCAAATGATATGTCAAAGCATACATATACAAGTAGTGCGATAAGCAGAATAGGACTGTTTGACACATCCTAACCAGGAGCGGGTGAGGGAGTCCTGGATTAGGGGGTATCCGGACAGCCGGACTATATACTTTGGCCGGATTGTTGGACCGTGAAGATACAAGACTCAAGACTTCGTCCCGTGTCTGGATGGGAATCTCCTTTGCGTGGAAGACAAGCTTGGCGATCCAGATATTAGATCTCCTTCTTTGTAACCGACTCTGTGTAAACCCTAGCCCCCTCCAATGTCTATATAAACCGGAGGGTTTTGTCCGTAGAGGGATAATCATAATCATCATAGGCTAGCTTCTAGGGTTTAGCCTCTACGATCTCGTGGTAGATCAACTCTGGTAATACTCATATCATCAAGATCAATCAAGCAGGAAGTAGGGTCTTACCTTCATCGAGAGGACCCGAGCCTGGGTAAAACATCATGTCCCTTGCCTCCTGTTACCATCAGCCTTAGACGCACAGATCGGGACCCCCTACCCGAGATCCGCCGGTTTTGACACTGACATTGGTGCTTTCATTGAGAGTTCCTCTGTGTCGTCGCTGCAAGGATCGATGGCTCCTTCAATCATCAACAACAACGCAGTCCAGGGTGAGACTTTTCTCCCAGGACAGATCTTCGTGTTCGTCGGCTTCGCACTGCGGGCTAATTCGCTTGGCCATCTGGAGCATATCGATAGCTACGCCCCTGGCAATCAGGTCAGGTTCGAAAACTTGAACTACACGGCTGATATCCGCGGAGACTTGATCTTCGACGGATTCGGGCCTATGCCAGGAGCGCCGAACTGTCATGACGAGCATGGCTTAGACCCGTTGTCGGACAATACTCGGGATATCGCACCTGCAGGAGCTCCGGACCTAAATTCGGGGCAGATCGCGTCGTCCAAGGACGGGTGGATGGACCCTGCCCTGGAGGCCGCACACTCATCGGTGGTAGAGCCGAGCATAGACTCCACCCCCAAGGAAGCCTGTGACACCGGACCCCCGGACTCGTGTCCGACTGTAGGTTCCAGTCCACGCACCCCCAAGCCCGCCAAATCTGGTTGGGCTCCGGTAATGGAGTTCATGCTGCGGATATCTTCCAGCACTCGCCCTTTGGCGACATGCTGAACTCGTTAAAGTCTCTCTCTTTGTCAGGAGACTCTTGGCCGAACTATGTCCGGCTCGAGTGGGAAGCAGGCGACGAGGGAATTCGTTGCCCACCCACCACCCACTTCATTGCCACGATCGATGATTTGACCGACGTGCTTGACTTCGACTCTGAAGACATCGACGGTGTGGACGACGATGTAGGAGAAGAACAGGAACCACCGCCCACGGGCGCTGGACAGCCACCTCCTCATATGATATATACATGATGGACACTCCGAAAGAAACTAATGGCGATGAGGCAATGGAGGATAACCCCTCAAGGAAGAAAGCAAAGTATGGGCGTCATCAGCGCCGCTCCAAGCCCCGCCACAACAATACCGGCACAGGAGTCAAAAACAATCTGGATGGTACCAAAGATGAATACAATCCCGATCAGCCTGCCTTCAAGCAAGCCAGACAGGCGACGGACGGATATGTGGAGGAGGACAACTACATTCCCCCCTCCGAAGACGAGGTGAGCCTCGGCGACGATGAATTCGGCGTGCCCGAGGATCCTGCAGAGCAAGTTCGCTTTAAGCGACGGCTTATGGCCACGGTGAAAAGCCTGAAAAAGAAGCAACAACAGCTCAAAGCTGACCAACATTTGCTCACAGACAGATGGACCAAGGTCCTGGCAACCAAGGAATACGGACTCGACCGCCCCACCAAAGGGTACACAAAACACAATTCGCTACCTCAACCTAAGAAGGAGGTCCTAAAGCCCACACCCCGACGCCAATACACCATGGTCCGAGGCAATACGTAGGAAACGCGAGGCAGCATCCATAAACCTCGATGCAACAGACATAAGCGTCACAAAAATAATGATGACGACCAAGACAAGGGAGTTGGTGCCGAATTCCGCGGCCCCCAGTCCGGTCAGCGGAAAAAGAACAGCTCAGGCCCATCCGGCCCGGGCAGCATACTGGACCAACCATGTCAAATTCATGGTACCCCTAGAATGGCGGCCAAGCATACCAATAGAGAATGCCGGATCCTCAAAACAAAACGGCCGGTTATGTGCCAAAAACAATGAAAGGAGGTCTCAAACAACGAGAAGGTCAGACCACCAAACATGGCGAGGTCAAAGGAAGAACCTCCGCAGTACAAAAATAGAGCCGATCATCTCCAATCACATAGACCGTCCGGACAATATCAACCATAGCAATTTAATTGCACTTACCATCGACCCAATAGTTTGTGGGTTCCATCTCACACGATTATGGCGCCGCTGCAATTTTAGAGCCGAAAACCGGGCCGGATCCGCGATCGAAGATGGAACCCAACTATTGACCCAAGCGAATTTAATTGCATTTTAGAGCCGGAGCCCGAGCTGCCAAGCTTGGAAGCTCCTCTGCCCCTGGGCGTTAGATCGGATCAGACACCCGCGTACTCCAATTGGATCATGCACTTCGACAGCTCTAAAATGCTGGCCGGATTGGGAGCGGGTGTAGTCCTGACATCCCCCACCGGAGACACGGTCCAATACATACTCCAAATATTATACACAGACTCCAACAATGCAACCGAATACGAGGCTCTGTTGCATGGTCTTCGGATGACAGTCTCTATGGGCATTCAACTCCTGGAGGTGCGCGGGGACATAAACCTCGCAATATCACAAATAAATGGAGATTTTGATGCCAAGGATCCGAAAATGGCGGCCTACCGCAACGCCGTCCTCAAAATGTCAGCTTTGTTCGAGGGGCTCGAATTCCACCATGTGGCTCGAGAAAACAATCAAGCGGCGGATATCCTCGCCCGCATCAGCGCTAAACGCAACCCTGTCCCACCAAACATATTCCTGGAAAGGCTGTTCAAGCCATCCGTGGTATGGGAAGGGGATTCCGGCAACACTAGCCCGGATCCGAATACAACCCCGGATTCCGAACCATCTGATGTAATCGGGGGCTCCGCCACCGAAATAACACCTTCAGCCCACGAAATCATGGATGTAATCGCCTCGTGAACCGAGCCTTTCTTAGCCTACCTAAATAGGCAGGAGCTGCCCGAGGACCAAAATGAAGCACATTGTACTGTGCGGAGTTCCAAGGCCTACAAAGTCCATGAGGGAGAACTCTATAAGAAAAGTGCAACCGGAGTGCTCCAAAGATGCATCTTCGAAGAGGAAGGGAGGCAGCTCTTGGCTGAAATCCACGCCGAACTCGGCGAGCACCACGCTGCGGCTCGGGCACTTGTCAGCAAGGCCTTCCGTGCAGGTTTTTTTGGCCGACAGCCCGAGCAGATGCACAGGACCTTGTCCAACACTGCATCGGTTGCCAGCTCTTTGCCAATCAGAGCCATATTCCCCCTATCGCTCTCCAAACAATCCCCATTGCTTGGCCCTTCGCGGTCTGGGGGCTAGATATGGTCGGACCCCTTAAAGGGGGAAGCCATAAGAAAAAATACTTATTGGTCATGGTGGACAAGTTCACCAAATGGATAGAAGCCAAACCAGTTAAAACGGCCGAATCCGGACCAGTGATAGACTTCATATCAGGGGTTGTACAGCGTTACGGTGTCCCCCACAGCATCATCGCTGACAATGGCTCAAACTTCACAGCTGATGAAGTGAAAACTTGGTGCGGCAACATGGGCATTAAGCTCATTTACGCCTGCGTCTACCATCCCCAAACAAATGGCAAGGTCGAATATGCAAACGGTCTCATCATGAGAGGCATCAAACCCAGACTAGTGCGGTCCTTGACAAAATCAGACACGCACTAGGTCGAGGAGCTCGACTCCGTACTCTGGGGGCTGCGGACCACGCCGAATCGCACCACCGGATACACACCATTTTTTATGGTGTACGGCGCAGAAGCAGTACTACCCTGCGACATAATCCACGACTCACCTCGCGTGCGCACGTACGAAGAGAAGGAAGCCGAGTTAGATCGGCTGGACAACTTAGATGCCCTGGAGGAGGAGCGCGACGTTGCAAAAGCCCGTTCCGCATTCTATCAGCAGCAGGCTCGACGGTATCAAAGTAGAGAAGTGCGGCCAAAACTTATAATGTTGGCGAACTCGTTCTACGCCTACCGGAGAAGAAGAAGGAAAAGCTCAAACCTAAGTGGGAGGGTCCCTTCATTATTGATAAAGTTCTCACCAGAGGAGCGTACCGCCTGCATAATGCATCCAATAATAGACTCGAGCCGAACCCATGGAACGCGGCCAGACTCCGGAGATTCTACGCCTAGTGCCGAACTCAGTGTTCGTCTCCTTACCCCCGCTCTTTTAATTATGTTCCTCCCCTTTTTCCTTTCTCGCCCTTTTTCCCTTCTTCACACAAAGTATTCAATTCAGTGTGGATGCTCGGATCACTCCGGCCGCACCATGTGTGTAAACCATACCTGGGGGCTCCCTATACGGAAGCTAAATATAATTACTTTCATGGCTTCTTGCCTATCACATATGCGTTCTTTTCCCATATGTGCCTTTTCTTCACCATTACATGCATCGATATGACTTAAGATGTGGCCATGCTGGGTTTCTTGGCTCTTGTGTTTATGCCCTACGTTCCCGTTAATTCGGCTAGGGCATAAGGGGAGCACCTCTGCAATTGTTACTGTCGGTTAAGCCGGATGTGTACCTCAGACTGGGTGAAGCCGAAAGCTAGCGTTCTTAAGGGAATATTCGGTCGGTGAACAAAAGATGTTTCTCTCGTCTATTACAACGTGAACCCCCAGAAGTTTTGTATCCTGTGTTTCTGTTCGCAGTCCGGACATGTACATCGATGCATGCGTACCTAGGGAAAGGAACCCCTAACGAAACTATTCTCCCTGGAAGATGTTTCTTAATACCCATGTAATATAACATAACTAGTTGGGTACTTGTCTGTTCAAGCACTTATGACCCCTACGCATACCCGGTTCTGCATAACTGAGCGGGTATTCGGATACACCCCGGACTGTCGGATCCGGGGGCTGAAGCAAAAAGGTCCGCCATGACAAATGATTTTTAATCCGGCTAGGGACTACATATGTCCATTGAATTACATAGTCACTTGGACTGACTATATTCTTCCTCTATACCGTTCAACAGGCTATCTAGCTTGCAATCCTGTTGGGAATACTTTGCGGCTAACGCTACCTGGTCATACACCAGACTCACGGGAATTTCTTGCCTATCTGGCCCCGCCGGTCCGACTTCGGCCATATGGTTCGGGTCAAGCTTGGTGTAGCGCGTCTTCACCATGGCCCAGGCTTCCCTTGCACCTTGTCGGCAGGCTGACATCTTCCACAACCGGAAGCATTGCCGTGCTCCTTGGAGCATATCCACGAGCTCCCCCATGCCTCTTGGCAGGGAAGTGGATGGCCACAAGGCCTGGGCAATACCTTGCATCACCTGCCGAACTCGTTCGTGTAGCTGTGAGAGGTCTTGCAGTAAATCGCCTGCGGACCCGAGCATCTCCTCTTCAGGACGGCCCGTTAACATACCTACGGATATAAACTCTTTTAATATGCTTCCTCGCCGAAGTATACTGCAGTTCGTTTAGGCACTTACCATAAATGCCGCGACGAAGCCTTCTGTTCTCCTCCACGGAGTCCGCCAACTGAGCTCGAACATCTGATAATTCGACGCCCAGCCGGACGTTGGCATCTTGGAGATTGCTTTTCTCCTGCCTAACCTGCGTAAGCACACGCTCGCCAGCCTTCAACTATCTTTGGAGATGCGACTCGCTATCTCTTACGATCTCCGGATTCGTCCCGAGATTGTCTGCATAATTTTCTGTTAGACTTATGAAGCAAGCCAATTCCTAACTGGTATATTCCGTTAAGATTTCTCTATTGAGACAAACGTTACCAGATAAGGCCTTATGGGATTCCTCTAGTTTGGCAACCGTGGCCCTCAGCTGGGTCTAGCACTCCTCCAGCTCTTGAGACAATTGGGTATTCTTCTCTACAAGAAATTGTGCATAAAATGATCCTTAAGTCAGTTGTTCCAACCATTTCAAGTCTCAGGGGCTACTTCTATACATGTTTATCAAATTTCCTTACCCGTATATCTTTTGCATACTGGTATGTCGCTCGGGCGAGCCCGCCTTGAGCAGCTTGGATGTATGCATCTCCCGAATTGGAAGCATTAAATGCCTCTTTGGAAAAGATGCTATTGCGAAGTACGGCCCGTCGACGCCGGTGATTCATGGCACTCTCTACTTAGGAATTTGTGGCAAAGAGCATATCCGCATCCTCTGTCGGAGGACAATTCGGCATCGGCCCCGCATCGGCCTCCTCTCTCGAAGCCGGTTCTGGAATCCGGCTGGTAGAGCCGTGACCGGCAGGATCTCCGCATATAGTCTGGCGACTCTTCTTTCTGCCAGAATACGAAGGACGTTGTTACATTTCAAACACGATAATTACAGAGCAGGTTTTTTACCATACCTCTGTAATGGCATTTCGGCCCTAACTGCCTTCCTCTTAAGCCTGCCTGACCCAAACGCCCTTTGCCGATGAGCCCCCAGGGGCTCGGCGCCGCGTTCCGATGGTCGTCTCTATAAAAATACGATATTTTATGCATAAGGCATGGTATAAGAAAGGAGTCCTCTTCATAGGATAAGGTTTCGGCTTTGCTTACGCGCGACGCAGGTAGCAGTCCGGGATAGTCGGCGACAATAGCCATCGAGGCGCCATCGCAGCTGGCCTGATAAAATGTCCCATTGACAAGCTCCACAGATATATCCGGATCTTATTCAAGTCCTGGATCGAAGGCCCTTCCGGAGTCCTCTGGCTGCGGGGAGGGGCTGTTAAATCCTTCCATGGCCCTCCTCAGTTCCCGCTCAGAAATATCGAGGTAAATGATTGTGATGAAGAGCGCCAGAATGAATAGAGTGGGGGAAGGAGTGACGACTTACCCAGCTTGGGGGGTTGTACATGGAAAATCCATCCCGCGGTTTAATACGAAGGAATTCTTCTTCTTCTCCTTTATACAAACCGGACAGTATTCTCGCCAGAGCAGTGGCGGAGTCCAGACCTTTACGACCACAGCGGGTGGCATCATCTTCCCCATTGAAGTGCCACATGGGCTTCCCCCAATATTGAAGTGGCTGCACCCCCCGCATTATGCATATTGCTATAACCTCGACTATTGTTAGCCCTGATTTGGCCAGTGTCTTTATCCTGCTCATCAGGAAGTGGACTTCTCTGGTATCTTCCTCTTGGGGGCCCCGAGGGCGCCAACTTCGGCGTGTCTTCGGCGGAGCATTATTGAACTCAGGGAGGCCCGTCCGGATTGGATCCAGAAGGGGAACGTCATCAACATAAAACCACTCCGAGGGCCAGTTTTCAGATGCCTTCTTGGGAGTATCGGACAGGTATCCGGTCTCGGCGACGCGCCATATTTCGGCTCCGCCCACTTGACATAAGGATTTCCCCTGGTTGCGAGGGACGAGGCAGAATAACTTCTTCCATAACTCGAAGTGAGCCTCGCAGCCCAGAAATAATTCACAAAGGGCAACGTATCCTGCGATGTGCATCACGGAGGCGGGGGTGAAGTTGTGCAACTGGAGGCCATAGAACTCCAGGAGCCCGCGAAGGAATGGGTGGATTGGAAACCCGACGCCTCTTAGCAAATATGGGATGAGGCATACTCGCTCCCCCTGAGATGGGCTAGGAAATCTCTCCGCTTGCTCCCCGCCATCATAAGTGGCTAGTCCGGTTCGAACGGGGACCATGAACACCGGCAGAAGAAACCCTTGGGTCTGCAACTCTACTAAATGGCTATGGGGAATAGAACACTCTTCCCAATCACCTGGCTTAGAGCTAAGGGAGCGAGAAGAGAAGCTGTGACGGCCGGCCATGTTGGAATGGTTTTTTCCGGGCGCACTCTGTTGGATGCTCGCTCAAGGGAAGAAAGTGAGGTTTGGATATGAGGATCCCCGTTCCTTCAAATAGACGGTTTGCCTGCAGGGCCGGGGTGGCAAATGTGAAAATGCTCCGGCTCCTCGTATTCTCTCGACACGTGGAGATGGCCATTATTGAAGGACAGAAGTCGAGGATTACAACATTGATGGGAAGCCGGACACTGTTCGTTACAACAGGTACTTTGGAGTATTCGGAGATGGAACCCGCCTTGCAATGCCGAAGACAATCTATGCGCCGGACTCATCGTCATTGAAGCCTAGTTCAGGGGCTATTATGGGAGTCCTGGATTAGGGGGTATCCGGACAGCCGGACTATATAGTTTGGCCGGACTGTTGAACCGTGAAGATACAAGACTCAAGACTTTGTCCCATGTCTGGATGGGACTCTCCTTTGCATGGAAGACAAGCTTGGCGATCCAGATATTAGATCTCCTTCTTTGTAACCGACTCTATGTAAACCCTAGCCCCCTCCGGTGTCTATATAAACCAGAGGGTTTTGTCCATAGAGGGACAATCATAATCATCATAGGCTAGCTTCTAGGGTTTAGCCTATACGATCTCGTGGTAGATCATCTCTTGTAATACTCATATCATCAAGATCAATCAAGCAGGAAGTAGGGTTTTACCTCCATCGAGAGGGCCCGAACCTGGGTAAAACATCGTGTCCCTTGCCTCCTGTTACCATCAGCCTTAGACGCATAGATCGGGACCCCCTACCCGAGATCCGCCGGTTTTGACACCGACAGTGGGCGGTATGCGGGTATGTAAAACAGGTATAACGATCGTTATCAGAGACCACCTGAGGATTCCCTCGTACGCCAAAGCTTCTTGTCCTCCTGGTGTGTCCGTCCCGCTATGTGTCCGATAGCTGGTCTTTCGGACGAGCCTCCTAAAGATAGGGACCTGAAAGGAAGAGGGGTGCAAAAATGAGTGTGTCCTGGGGCGGTTGAACTGCATTGTGGACCGTGTTATGGCCGTGCCTCCACCTATGCCCAGGGTATTTTAAGTGTGTAGTTGTGTACACGCGGCACAAATTTCGCCGTTTGACTCGGACTGGTGCAGAGGCCAGATTGCTAGTCGAGCTCTGGACGTGCCGGATGATCCTGTTACAGAGTAATCCGGACTCGCTTGACGGTATCCGGGTTATTTATCGCTGAGTTGGCTGTTTGCCTAAGAAGGTTGTTTTGTACTTCCGCCGCGAGGGCCGCAGTGTGCTCCTCCGTGCGGAGCGAGCGCTCTGTGTTTCCATTAACTTTGATAACCCCGCGAGGTCCTGGCATTTTGAGCTTGAGGTATGCATAATGTGGTACCGCATTGAATTTGGCGAATGTGGTTCGTCCGAAGTGCATGGTAGCCACTGCGAAAGGGGGACGATGTCGAAGATTAACTCCTCGCTTCGGAAATTGTCCGGAGATCTGAAGAACACTTCCAATGTGATTGAGCCCGTGCAACAGGCCTCCACACCGGGTATGACACCCTTGAAGGTGGTTTTTGTGGGCTTGACCCTTGAGGGGTTGATGCCCATTTTGCGCACTGTATCCTAATAGAGCAGGTTAAGGCTACTGCCACCGTCCATGAGGACTCGTGTGAGATGGAATCCGTCGATGATGAGGTCAAGGACCAATGCGGCTGAACCGCCATGACAGATACTGGTAGGATGGTCCCTGCGATCGAAAGTGATCGGACAAGAGGACCATGGGTTAAATTTTGGGGCGACTGGCTCCATCGCATAGACGTCCCTTAGTGCATGCTTCCGTTCCCGCTTGGGGATATGGGTTGCGTATATCATGTTCACTGTTTTCACCTGGGGAGGGAATGTCTTCTGTCCTCCCATGTTCGGTGGTCGGGACTCCTCCTCGTCGTCGCTATGCAGCCCCTTTTCCTTGTTTTCGACATTCAACTTGCCGGCCTATTTAAACACCCAACATTCCCTGTTGGTGTGGTTGGCTGGTTTATCGGGGGTGCCGTGAATTTGAGATGAGCGATCGAGTATGCGGTCCAAACTGGACGAGCCCGGACTGTTTCTTTTGAATGGCTTTTTCCGCTGTCCGGATTTAAAGCCTCTGAATCCGGCATTGACTGCCATGTCTTCGGCGTTGTCGCCATTACTGCGACGCTTGTGTCTATTCCGTTGCAGCCTGCCGTTGCTATCCCTAACATCTGAATCGCCTGAGTTTTTGGGTGTGTTGTTGCTTCGAGCCAGCCAGCTGTCCTCACCCGCGCAGAAGCGGGTCATGAGTGTCGTGAGGGCTACCATGGACTTTGGCTTCTCTTGGCCGAGATGTCGGGCGAGCCATTCGTCACGGATGTTGTGTGTGAAGGCCGCTAAGGCTTCGGCATCCGAACAATCGACAATTTGGTTCTTTTTAGTTAGGAACCGAGTCCAGAATTTCCTGGCTGACTCTTCGGGCTGCTGGGTTATGTGACTTAAGTCATCAGCATCCGGTGGTCGCACGTAAAGTGCCCTGGAAGTTATCGAGGACGCGTCTTCCAGATCCTCCCAACTACCAATGGAGCTTGCGGGCAGGCTATTGAGCCAATGTCGAGCCGGTCCTTTGAGCTTAAGTGGTAGGTACTTTATGGCATGCAAGTCATCGCTGCGGGCCATGTGGATGTGGAGAAGAAAATCTTCGATCCATACCGCGGGGTCTGTTGTGCGATCATATGATTCAATGTTTACGGGTTTAAACCCTTCGGGGAATTCATGATCCATAACTTCATCAGTGAAGCATAGGGGGTGTGCGGCGCCTCTATACCGGGCTACATCCCGACGTGTTTCAAATGAATCCGGTCTATTGTATTCGGCCCGGACGGACTTTGGTTTATTGTATCCGGCGTGACGGTCATCGTCACGTCTTGTGGCGCCCCCCGTGATCCGTAGATCGATCTCGACTGCCTGCTTTGTTTTCCAATACATCTCGCAGGTCCTTCGTGTAGCCCCGGGCCTTAGTGTTATTGTTTGATTGGCCACGGGGTGCGGTCTGGACTTCGGGCTGGTACGCCGTTTTGTCGCGGCCACGGGGTGGCCGGTCAGCCGCATCATGCGCTGGTGGCGTGGGTTTTAAAGCCTCCTCCTCGAGTTGAGGTAGCAGCCTGCGCTTTGGGTAGCTTTTGCTAGGGCGTTCCAGTCTGTATTCCTCGGCAGCCAGGACCTCGGTCCATCTGTCAGTTAGCAGATCTTGATCAGCTTGAAGCTGTTGCTGCTTTTTCTTCAAGCTTTTTGCAGTGGCTATAATCCGGCGTTTGAAGCGCTCCTGCTCGACGGGATCCTCAGGCACGATGAATTCTTCGTCGCCAAGGCTCACTTCGTCTTCGGAGAGAGGCATGTAATTATCATCCTCTGATACTCCATCAGTTGCCTGTTCTTTAGGGCTAGCTTGCCCATCCTCTTGCTCGGCCTGCTCGAAGCCTGGTTGGGCAGGATTGCCTTCGTCTTCGGCACCATCCGGATTGTTATCTCTTGTGCCGGCATCACTACTTTTGCTATGGCGGGGCTTGGAGCGGCGCCGATGACGCCGGTGTCTAGATTGCTTCCCCAAGGGGTTATCTTCCGTTGCCTCATCGCCATTGTTTTCTTTAGGGGTGTCCACCATATAAATATCATATGATGAGGTGGCTGTCCAGCGCCCTATAGGTGGTGGTTCCTGTTCTTCTCCTGCATCATCGTCCATACCGATGTCTTCGGAGTCGAAGTCAAGCATGTCGGTTAAGTCATCGACAGTGGCTATAAAGTGGGTGGTGGGTGGGGGACGAATTTCTTCGTCTTCCGCTCCCCACTTGAGCCGGACATAGTTCGGCCAAGAATCTCGTGACAAGTAAAGAGACCTTAATGAGTTCAGCACATCACATAAGGGCGAGTGCTGAAAAATATCCGCGGTGGTGAACTCCATGACCGGTGCCCAATCAGATTCGATAGGCACGGATGCACGCGGTTCGGATCCTGTGGCCGGAGACGAGTCCGAGGGTCCGATGACACTACCCTCATAGGAGGTGGCGTCAGTGTTCGGCTCCGACGCCGATGAGTGTGTGGCTTCCGTGGCGGGGTCCATCCACCCGCCCTTGGAAGGCAGGAACTGCTCCGGATTGATTCCCGGTGCCACCGCAGGCGCGATCTCCCAAATATTGCCCGACGGCAGATCAAGGTCATGCCCGCCGTGACTGTTCGACGCACCTGTCATGGGCTCGAATCCGTCGAAGATCAAGTTTCCGTGGATGTCGGCAGTATAGTTTAAGCTTCCAAACCTGACCTGATGGCCAGGGGCGTAGCTATCGATCTGCTCCAGATGGCCAAGCGAGTTGGCCCGTAGTACGAAGCCGCCGAATACGAAGATCTGTCCGGGAAGGAAAACCTCCCCCTGGACCGCATCGTTGAAGATGATCGAAGGAGCCATCAAGCCTTACAGCGACGGCACAGTGGAACTCTCAATGAAAGCACCAATGTCGGTGTCAAAACCGGCGGATCTCGGGTAGGGGGTCTCGAACTGTGCGTCTAAGGCTAATGGTAACAGGAGGCAGGGGACACGATGTTTTACCCAGGTTCGGGCCCTCTTGATGGAGGTAATACCCTACTTCCTGCTTGATTGATCTTGATGATATGAGTATTACAAGAGTTGATCTACCACGAGATCGTAGAGGCTAAACCCTAGAAGCTAGCCTATGATTATGATTGTTCTTGTCCTACGGACTAAACCCTCCGGTTTATATAGACACCGGAGGAGGCTAGGGTTACACAGAGTCGGTTACAGAGAAGGAAATCTACATATCCGAATATCCAAGCTTGCCTTCCACGCAAAGGAGAGTCTCATCCGAACACAGGACGAAGTCTTCAATCTTGTATCTTCATAGTCCAACAGTCCGGCTAAAGTATATAGTCCGGCTGTCCGAGGACCCCTTAATCCAGGACTCTCTCGCTTGTCCCGACAATGCTTCTAGCTTCGTTGGTGGGCGTGTGGAGATTTTTCTCCAGCGGATCCCGCGGGATTCGGTCGGCATTTGCCTTCGGTGGATCCGCTTGGATCCGGTGGTTCGTCCATGTTCGTGTTTCTATAGATTGGATTCTTTTGATCTATACTTCTCTCTTCATCGACGGTGGTTGATGTTCTGGTGCGCTGGTCCTATGAGGCCTTAGCACGACAACTTCCCGGTTGTCTACTACAAAAAGGTTTGTCCGGCTCCGGTGAGGGAGAAACGATGACGGCGGTGTGCCTTCGGCTCACTCTAGTGCTTGTGCTCATCGCTAGATGCTCTACGAATCTAGATGTATTTTTTTTACTTCTGTTGTTTTTTTGTACTACCTTAACATGAATAGACCGAAAGATTTCCTGCAAAATAAATAAATAGAGTTGGCAAGTACCCCTTTTATTTCCTACACTACGAATTGTATACTTTTCCATGGTTTTTAGAGTCCTTAGACATTATGGTGCTACGGAACATTCCATGTACGACGAGACGGGCCGGAAGCTGATGTCTGTGCTCCACGCGTAGCTGAACGAGACCGTGCCGTTTCCATACACCGGACGACCACCATTGAGGGTGCAGAGCGCATTGTCGCCGTCCGGCGTGATCGTGTCAGCAGGGATGACGTCGATTGAGGAGTCGAACCCCGCGCAGTCCATCTTCACGTTGAGCTGCATGCAGACACAAGTGTTCTTCACCGTCACCAGATGCTTCGGGTACGTCTCTCCGGGCTGCGTCGGCGCCGTGGTCTGGGCGACGACGAGGTGTTTCACTGTGCACTGTGCGTCTCCTGCATCGTCCGATTTGTTAGTTCCCGGCGTACGTGCATACTTATGAAATGGAGAATATTAAGGTTTTCAATGCAAAGTAAGCAATATGTTCAGGTATTTGTCTGCGCAAACAATACTGTATACATGCGTACCTCCATTGGTGAAGAAAATCAACAAGCAAGCCGCAAGGATGACTGCAAGCTTGGCCTCCATGCTAATCACTAATATGTGCGCACGGTTTCTCTATATTGTATTATGTTTCTGTTTTGCATCACATATACTGCATATAGGTCGCTATTTATAGGCCATTGTACGCTGAGCTTGAGGAAGTGATGCATTAATTTAGGATAAGTGATGCATTAATTTAGGATTACACATGGATAAGTGATGCATTAATTTAGGATTACACATGGATAAGTGATGCATTAATTTAGGACAAGTGATGTACTAACTCTCCTCGCTAGGATCCAACCTTCTTTTGCAAGATTGTGAAGAATGCATTTGAGAGTCACCGTATAAAAGATAATAATATAGCACTAAAAATCTCTACTCCTAAAGAGGGAGTTGATAGCTTCTCCTCATTGGTTTATTTTCCTCTGATTTTTTTCCGCCTCACCTCACACCACCCCCTCCTATTAAAAAAAAATCAAATCTCATTAAAGGGGAAGATCTTGTTTTCTTTTTTCTTTGTCATGTGCTGATTAAATTCAATCATGTAATTAAAAATTTAGAAATCGCATTGTATACGTGAGATCACCTTCCTAGAAGACAAACATAAGATTTTTCTTGATTACCTTACAAAAAAAGATACTCCTTAATGTGTTGCCATTTATTGTTTCAATATCTCTACTATTAAATAACAATCGCAACTTTTCTAATACAACAAAAGTAACATATAATTTTTCTTATCTTACGAAATCACATATATTTTCTTACCTTACCAAATCACATATATCTCTACTATTAAAGGGGGGTTGGTAGGCCGGTACACATATTTTATTTTCTCTTTCACGATTTATTTTCGTCTTCACCTCCCACCATCCCCCCTCCACGTTGGTTTCTTCCTTGCACACTCCCACCTCTGTGGTGGCAGGCGGGTCATCGGACCGCCACGTACATGCGTTCGTGGACGCGGTCATATTATGTTTCTTGTCGGTCATATAGCGAGTCAGGGAGGCTACATTCTCAATAAATCAAGTGTGTCCATTCAAATGACAGGAAAACCATTCAGAAAATGTGTCCTACAATACTCGATAGGCCTTGAAGAAATGAATCCACTTCAAGAGGCGTGTCAAATGTGTAATATATCTTTTATTAAAGGAAATATTTACGTAGTCGTCATTCATAGTAGCCATTAATGCAAAAATAATTTGGAAATCGAGCGCTGAATCAATTTGGAAATCAAACCACTAATGCAACTAATTATCAAGACAATTAATTACATATGTAATTAATTATATGTAATTAATTAGGTCCATTTAAATAGCATTTTTTTCCGCACCGAATCAATTTGGAAACCGAGTCATTAATGTAATTAATTAATTAGGCAGACAATGAATTATGCCTATAGATAATTAGAAGTAGATATTTTTTACAAATTAGGCATGTAATTAATTGATTTGATTGACAGTTAATTAGGCATGCAGAGAATTAGGTAGGCGGTTCGCGCAAAATCATATTGAAAGCATTCACGGGCAAGGACGGTCAATAGGCTCACAGCAACATGGCCGAGCACCGCTTGCCAACATGGACAATGGCCACCATGCACTAGCGACATGGGCGACCAAGCGTTCACCCAGATGGATGACGACCATGCTCTGCAGGATGTCCACACATTGAGGGTTGCCGAAACATTCATCGACGAGGACAACATGACACTACATTAGCCAGGTGGTTCATGCTATAGTAGAAAGGAAGAGTGTTTCAAGAATAGGAAGGAAAAAGAACAAAAACAGACAAGTGGTCCATGGTGTTGGATAAGGAAAGAGTGTTCCAAAAGATAAAACAAAAAAAGAAAGAAAGAGTATTCTAGGAAATAAGTAGGAACGAGAACTAAAGCCGGCAAGGAAGGAGTATGACGAAGATGCGGCGCCGTTGACGAACGTATTGATGTTGACATGGTGCTGGTTGGCGCCGAAATGGGTTGGAGAAGAAGCGAGGAGTACAAGATGTAGGGAAGGACGATGAAGAGAAGAATGACAAGTATCCTTTCTAGAATTGAATGGTGTGTGGGCTAGAGATGGAGCTTATTGGTGACTAGGAATATGTTCAGGTTGCCACCCGTATTGCATGTCAGTGTGTATGTATGTGTTTTTTGTTTCATCAATTACAAAATTCAAGGGACATACGATGTCGTTTCATCATGAAGTTGCCATGCTGAACTAAAGGCGTTGCAAACTCTAAATAGATGAAAGATATGAGAAATGGGAGAAAAATATTGGCACCTTCTGCGACACAATTAGAAACCCTTGAAAAGATGGTATTTTACTACATTCATTTGTAAAGTTGAATGGACCTTTGAGAATGATCGATACAGTTATTTGTTATTTTGTGACAATAGCATGTGTTAGTTTAACCCATTCTATTATATTGTAAATATGAAAAATTTCATCCATGTTGCAACGCACGACGAAGGTGAGGTGGGCATCATCCGGCTTTAAAGGAGAGGGCTCCAGCTAGAAATGTCTCGTTGCGGCAGGAAACCGAGCGGAAAGAGGGTCCGACGGGAAAAGAGAAGGGTGCATCATGGGGTGGGCTTTTTGTGTTGGGCCGGCATGTTGAAGATAACATGGCGGATACTCCAAACAATGACATTCCCCCCCCCCCCCCCCGATATGGTCTGGATTTGGGGGAGAACTGACTGCACGGACTATTAAATTTCGGGGAGCCTACTAGGTTCCCGTTTGATGCCCGAACACGCCCGGATGTATGAGGGAGAAATTGTTGGGAAACATGGTAGAAAACAAAAAAAAAAACCGCCCTACGATCAACCAGGAACACTATGAAGATGCGTTGAACGGTTTGGACCAGATCGTTACCGACTTTGAGTTGCAGCAAAAGAAGACGAGTTTGTGTAGATTGTACTTAGAGTCCCTCGAACTGTAGATGAACGATCCTGCAAACCGCTCATGAATAGTCCCTCAAATAGAAGATCGGAAGCAAGGCCTCTCTACGAGTTGCAAGCTTACAGTCTTAATGATCCAGCAGCGCTTCGCCGCCCAGAGGTAAACGCCACCGAAGAATTAGAGGGAGGAGATTAGAACCAAACTAGACTTCTAATTATGAGGATTAGAGAATCTAGGTCTAGCTCTAATTAATCAACTAGGACCAACTAGAACTAGAACTAGAAAACTAGAGGAGGCTCCAAAACTTGTGTGTCCAAAAGTGCCAATACCTCTAGTATATATAGGTTGGAGGAGGACGAGGGGACGCCACAAGGGGGGGGGGGAGCCCCCCCGTGGCCGGCCAAGAGGAGAGGGGTTCACCTTCCAATTCAGCCTCCCCTCTCTCCTTTCCATGGGGAGAGGGACGCCACCTATATTGGGCCCTTGTGGCCCAATATGCTTTCCACCACTTGGCCTTTTAAGGTTCGTTGATATTGAATTAAATATAAAAGCCTCCTAACTATTATTGAAGCCTTTTATTGTTAATTTAACATCACCAGAAACATTTTCCAGCTATATACTATTTATCGATAATACCTGGTATTGCCTGGTAAACTCCGAAACTCATCCGATGACCCTCAAACACTTCTGATTCCTCATGAAACTATTTCGAATACTAGTGAAACTATTTCACAAATATATTCTCATTATTCCCACCCAACTAACACTCAACAGATCGTGATTATATTAAGCTTGTGACCCTGTTGGTTCGGTAAAACATAGACATGAACAAAACCCTTTTCGTTCAATGATGGGTTACGGAACCGTGGGCGTCCATATCGATCCCTGTGAGTACACGAATGACATTCGGGTGAAGCTTTGGTTATCATGTGCTATTCAATTTGCTTCGCGATACTTTACAAAACCGGAGGTGAGATATATCAGTATCCTCATACACATGCTCACTATACCGGTTTCCTCGTTATCGCTTTTGTTCTTCTTTCTCATTGACATGTTCCTGCATCCCCGTGACATAGTCACTTGTGTCTAGCCAGACGATGACATATGCCGTCACACCGAGAGGGCCCTAAGAGTATCTCTCCATCATTGGAGGAGAAAATTCCACTCTCGAGCTATCTAGTCCCTTGTCAAACTTTCTGATGAACCTGTAAGTTGTCGTTATGATCACCATGTTACAGATGGCGTTTGAGAAACCTCACATCATACGGTAAGAAGGGACTAGGTTACTCTCATGGTCTAAGGAACTAAATCACACGTTAACACTCCATGTTATTACAATTGACTTCTGATGATTTTATGTCAAAGTATAACAAACAAGTTTGGGTCAACTCAATATGATCGTTTTTCTAACGTCATACTCTCAATGTTGTTTTAGGACTATCGTTACACTTAATTATCATCATAATTAATCTTTTGATCTTAACCGTTCCAATCATAATTAGCAGATATATATTACTAATTATACATGTAAACTTTCTCAAAATCGATGTGGGAATTCCTGCATATCATTATTCTTTTTCTAATACTTCAGATACGTTTCTGTGCTGAATCTGAACCACGAGACCATTTTACGACGACACTCATAACCTCTTTTATGAAGACCGACAATCACTGGATTCATATTTGCACTATCAGAGTAATAATAGTTCAAATGCAATATGACAAACAGAACTGAAACAATTAGCATAGGGTAATACTCTTATTCCAAACAGTTTTTGCTCGCATCACGCGTTATATGCTGGAAAGGATAAATATGAAAGCCAATCTAACAATGCTAGAAAAGGAACAGGTAAAGGCGGGGTGATTTTCATCTCCACTAGTTATCCACAGAATCTCTTGCACACAGCCATAGAAGCATAGCAAGTATTACTTGCTAGGCAACAGTAGCAATGATCACCAGTGCAGAGCTTTTGTAGGCCGCACAACCCATTTGGTAGATTGATCTTCTCGCTGTCCATGTCGGCGATGATTCGGCCTATGGGAATAAGAATGAAACATTGCTAAGCAAATTGCTTTGGATTCGATAAACCAACATGCCCAAGGATCTAACATGAATCAAAAGAAAGGATGGAGAAATAACCGTGCTCTTACATTGTGCAATAGTAGCATAGCAAGTGAGATGTAGAAGCAGGAATAGAGCAAGGATGTGAATCGCATGCTTGTCCATCCTACGTTATCGATGGTTGTCGATGAGGAATATTTCTTCTAGCACCACAAGAATTTCTTGCTATCAACACCTGACTCATATATATATATGTAAAGATTGAGAGAATGGAGATATGGGGTGCAGAAAACATCTGGCAATAAAATTGGAATGAGTTAATTTCTTTCCATAGTATGTAGTACGTCATTAATTTGGTGGCAAAATAGGAATGCGGTTAGGAAGTTATCCTTTGTGTTATTTGTTTCCTAATGCAAGATATGTATGTTTTAATAAAATATTAAATGTAAATTTGCGTAGGAAATACAGGCAACAACGGCATAAATTGCAAAAGTTCAAATAGAAGGTCTTAGTTTATTATGCATGCGGTATTAACTTGTTGCATCCTGCTTAAATTGGGGCTAGGCATTGCATGCCTTATTTGTCAGTGATGTGTTGAGATTTGTGACTTAGGGCATCTTCAACGCCGATCACCAATATGCCCGTAAATGCGTGCCATTCAAATACTTGTAGCCATCCAATCCAGGCTAAATTTCGTGCACTTGCTCCGGTTCTCGAGGAGCCATGATAGCGGTATGCCAGAAGTCCGGTTGCTCTTAACCGGGGGGGGGGGGGCAGTCGCCGATGAGGGTGACAACCCTATCGTGCTAGTTCGCCCTCTCCACTCTTCCTATTAGAGCACGACCCTCGAGCGGTACGATCGTAATCATTGCCCAATCCTCAAGGGTCACGGTCATCTCCCCACATGGGAGATGGAAGCTGTGCGTCTCTGGCCGCCACCAGTCGATCAAAGCTGTGAGAGCTGAATGGACGAGCGTCGGTGGCTTACGCTTGAACTGCAGGACGAAACCCAATAGTCGGTCTCTCCTGAAGAACGGTGCGTACTGCTCATCATACTCCATCTTAACCGTCGTCTTGTGAGCCCTCATCCGCAGTGGCGGCAGCATCTGTGAAAATCAATAACCAAAGCATAATTAGCATGGACATAATAGTTAGCAACTCATTTTCATCAATTCGAAAGATTTGGTTTAAGAATGGTAATTACCACTCCATTCTCAATGAAACGGGCACGGTGACGCTTGTCGAACTTAGTGTCAAGCATGGTGTACTTCATGCCGATGTCATCCGCAAGAGGTGGCCTCCTAAAAAATTGCATAAACATAAGCATAAGCATATCAAAAGATTTTTTAACATGAACTAGGGTTCATCATTAACTGGGAAACATATCGATGCATAACAAAGGTTCATCACATCCAAAAAACATGTGAGTTCAATCTTTGAATAATCATATATCAAGATGATCATGAACATGAACTAAATACAATACATATATTAAGAACTAAATAAAATACATATATCAAGATGCAATCACCATGGTTCAAATGCATCATATCATATCATATCATATCATATTTCTCCAACAACATCCAACATGCATCATATCACATTCTTTTCAAAAACAAAAACCATGAACTAGGGTTCATCTTGAGGGATTAACCATGTTTACTCCAACAAAATCCACTACTTGCATCATACAAGATCCACATGCATCCTATATCAAAACAAATATCTCCAATATTCATCATATCATCATTTTTTAACAAAAAAATTTATGAACTAGGTTCATTGTAACGCCCCGGATACAACTTTTCATATTCGTAACTCTAGCTCTTGCCTTTTCCGGAGATGCGATATATTATTTCCTCCGCGGTTGGGTTTTTGTCTGTTGTTTTGCATTTTGTTCTTGTTATGCATCTCGTCTCATGTCATCATTCACATTGCATCGGCATCATTTTCATAAAACTTGCATCCGTCCGGGTTTCCCCGGTTCTCTCCGTTGTCCGTTCTGAGCCCGACCACACTCGCACGCGCCCGCGGCACCTCCGAAATATTATTTTATTAGTGGCATAAAAATGTTCTCGGAATGGGTTGCAACTTGTCGTGCGGTCTTATTATAGTGTAGACAGACCGCCTGCCAAGTTTTGTCGCATTCGGAGTTCATTTGATAGCCTAACCGTTGAACATATAGCGGTACCGTTGCCGGTACCATCGTCGGACGTTTCGGTCTCCGAAACTGCCACCGGGCTGCATTTCTATTCTCTCCCCTCAGCCCAAGTCTCTCTTCACAGCCCACCTAGGCCTGCTTAACCCCCCTCGTGATCAGATCCATCGGATCGTGATCAGAGGGCTCCGAAAGCCCCAAACCCCCCCCCTAACCTAGCCTACCTACTATATATGGACACCCCCCTCTCCATTTTTGGGTTACCCTAGTCTTCCCCTACCCCTAGCCCCCTTCCCTAAACCCAGCCGCAGCAAATCCCTCCCTCCTCGGGATCTCCGCCGCCTCCCACCTCAAATTCCGCCGCCGGCCACCTCCTCAGCGCCACTTGGCGCCATGCCATTGGTCGCGCCGCCGCAGCCGCCGGCCGCAGCCAACCGGGGGCTGCCACTTTGCCCGCGCTCCCCCTGGCCACCTCCCCAGCGCACCTCCGCCACCACAGGCCCGCGAGGCCCGAGAGCGGCCCGCCCGAAGCCCATCTGGGCCCGGCTCCCGCTCCAGCCCGCGCCCGAGCCGCTCCCTCCTCGATCCTGATCTGGATCGAGGGAGCGAGGAGCTCCTGCCCCGCCTCGCCGGACCTCCCCTGCCCGTCGCTGGCGAACTCACCGCCGGAGCGTCCCCGCCGTCTTCGCGCTCGTCGCCGGTGAGCCCGCGCCGCCCCGTCATGTTTCCTCCTCTCTCTCCCTGACCCCGTCTCTCTCTCTCTCTCACAGGGTCGCTGCCCCATCGCAGGAGTTACCCAGGCCGCCGTCGCTGGGCGCCTCGTCGCCGGCCCCTCCGACGCCAGATCCGCGGTCCCCAGGCCCGGATCTGCCTATTCCCGCCACCCCGCGCCTCCTCTGGCCTCTCCGGCCGTCGTCAGCCCAAGTCCGGCAAGCCACGACCTCGCCTCGTCCTCACAGGGGTCGGGCACGAGCCCTCCCGCGTAGACCCCGCGCGTTGACCGTCGCCTCCCGCATGGGCCTCGCTCTGGCCCAGGCCACGTCCTGGCCTGGTCCATCTCCTCTGCCTGCCCAAGCCTCTCCACCGACCTGGGCCATGGCCCATGGTGAGAACTGCAGCCCCTGCGGCCCAGCTTCTTCCTCCACCGATTCGGCCTCAAAGGCCCATGGGTGAGCTCCCCACGGCCCCTCCTCTCTATTAGCCCAGTAGTGTAGCCAGATTTGGCCCATATAGTATTTTTTCCTGCTGCTGCGTTTTTGTCATTTATTCCAGTGATTTTCAGATTTGCAGAAAACCCCCTAAGCATCATGCATTTAATAACTTTAGAACCGTGCATCATATTAAAATGTATTATATATGTAAAATGCTCAGAAAATTGTGTAGATTAAAAATATGCCACTTTCATCTATGTTAAAAATGTTTAACATGCTGTTTGTGTTTATTTTGCATAATGCCATGTTAAAATGATTTATTTCATAACTAAATAACCGTAGCTCGGAATTAAATGTTCTTTATATGTAAATGGGGTGGGAAAATGCCTAGATTAACATGGTGCACTTTATTTTCCTGTTTAACAACTCTAAAATTATGTAATAGGCAGAACAGTACCAAATCTAAAATATGCATATGGGGATTTTCGGAATTGTTGTTTTGTTGTTCCGGCCTCATTTAAACTTGCTTAGATAGGTAGTTTTATTATGCCTCACCTCTTGCCATGTTTAACAACATTTAATATTGTTTGGTAGCTTAAACGAGAGAGAACTAAATATTTGATGTGGTGTTTTGTTAATATGCAACTCGTTGCATATTGACCTCCACTTAACTTGTAGTATTGTTTGGTTGCATTTGCCATGCCATGCCTCATTAAACCGGTCATGCATCATACTTGTTTGTGCATCATGCCATGTTTATGCTTGTGCATTTACCATGTTGTTTCTTTCTTTCCAGTGTTGCTTCTTAGTTCCGGTAATGTTGCGATTGTGAGGATTCGTTCGACTACGTCCGTTCGTCTTCTTCATGGACTCGTTCTTCTTCCTTGCGGGATTTCAGGCAAGATGACCGCTACCCTGGATCTCACTACTATCATTGCTATGCTAGTTGCTTTGTTCTATCACTATGTTGCGCTACCTATTACCTGTTTATCAAGCCATCCCAAATTGCCATGAACCTCTAACCTTTGACACCCTTCCTAGCAAACCATTGCTTGGCTATGTTACCGCTTTGCTCAGCCCTCTTATAGCGTTGCTAGTTGCAGGTGAAGTTGAAGATTTCTCCATGGTGGACAGGATTTTGGTTGGGATATCACAATATCTCTTATATTATTAATGCATCTATATATTTGGTAAAGGGTGGAAGCCTCGGCCTTATGCCTGGTGTTTTGTTCCACTCTTGCCGCCCTAGTTTCCGTCATACCGGTGTTATGTTCCATTTTGCGTTCCTTACGCGGTCGGGTGATTTATGGGACCCCCTTGACAGTTCGCTTTGAATAAAACTCCTCCAGCAAGGCCTAACCTTGGTTTTACCATTTGCCTCACCACCACCTATATTTCCCTTGGGAGTAATTAACCCAAGGGTCATCTTTATTTTAGCCCCCCGGGGCCAGTGCTTGTCTAAGTGTTGGTCCGAACCGGGCAGACTGCGGGGCCACCTCGGGGCAACTCGAGGGCTGGTTTTACTCGTAGGCTGACCTATCCGGTGTTGCCCTGAGAACGAGATATGCGCAGCTCCTATCGGGATTGTCGGCGCATCGGGCGGCTTTGCTGGTCTTGTTTTACCATTGTCGAAATGTCTTGTAAACCGGGATTCCGAGTCTGATCGGGTCTTCCTGGGAGAAGGTATATTCCTTCGTTGATCGCGAGAGCTTGTCATGGGCTAAGTTGGGACACCCCTGCAGGGTATAATCTTTCGAAAGCCGTGCCTGCGGTTATAGGCAGATGGGAATTTGTTAATGTCCGGTTGTAGATAACTTGACACCAGATCCGAATTAAAACGCATCAACCGTGTGTGTAGCCGTGATGGTCTCTTTTCGGCGGAGTCCGGGAAGTGAACACGGTTTCTGGGTTATGTTTGACGTAAGTACGAGTTCATGATCACTTCTTGATCATTGCTAGTTTCACGACCGTTCCATTTGCTCTCTTCTCGCTCTTATTTGCGTATGCTAGCCACCATATATGCTTAGTCGCTACTGCAGCCTCACCACTTTACCCCTTCCTTTCCTTTTAAGCTTTGGTAGTCTTGATACCCATGGTAATGGGATTGCTGAGTCCTCATGGCTCACAGATTACTACAACAACAGTTGCAGGTACAGGTTCATGCGATGATCATGACGCGAGAGCGATGCTTGCTTGCGTTGAGTTCTTCTTCTGCTTCTTCTTCGATCAGGGGATAGGTTCCAGGTCGGCAGCCTGGGCTAGCAGGGTGGATGTCGTTTGAGTTTCTGTTTGTGTTTCATCCGTAGTCGGATGGTGCTTTGATGTATTGTGATGTTGTATTCATGTGGCATTGTATGCCTTATGTATGTATCCCCATCTATTATGTAATGTCGATGTAATGATATCCACCTTGCAAAAGCGTTTCAATATGCGGGTCTATCCTTGGTGGGACCTTCGAGTTCCTTTTGGATAGGGCCGCATATTGGGCGTGACAAGTTGGTAATCAGAGCCTCGACCGACCATAGGAGCCCCCTTGATTGTTGGCCGTTGTTGAGTCTAGAAGAAAATATTTTTGAGTCTTAGGATTATATATATCGGAGAGTAGGATTCTTTTTACTCCTCAGTCCCCTTCGTCGCTCTGGTGAGGTCTCCTGACGTAGATGTTTTGTCTTTCCTCTCCTCAAATTTCACTAATTTTTTTTAGGATCACGCGGGTATCTTGGGATCGTTCCGATAGTCTTGTAACGAGAACATTGTTCTTGGTGCCTCCTGACATTTAGGGGTTGTGGCAGTGTCCCGGGGAGTTGAGCTCCAAGGTGTTGTCGTCACAATTTTATCGTTGCAGTTCTGGAATACCTGAGTTTTGCCGACATCGAAAATCTCTTTTATGCAGTTGTTGGTGAGATAACCTCGACGTCACGCAGTACTGGGGAGTTCGGGAGTATTGCCATAACTCGTATAACGGATGCTTTTCGAAGGTTGAGGTACACGATTTCCGGAGTTTTCTTGGTTATGTGTTGACGGATGGATACAGCTGGATGTAGGTATTGTTAGTTTGGGTGAGATATATTGCTTCCCCTGTATCCCCAACACCAGATTGCATAACCAGAAAGTTTCGGGAGTTTTATAGGTGGGAATTCAAGTAGCTCTAGTTTTATCTTTCCAACAGACACATGATACTATATGGGATCTATCATATGTTTGTTTCCGGCTTATTCTGCAAGCCAAATCCTTTGTTTTGTTTTGAGTTGTGGTATTTGAGTTGCTTCAATGTCAAGTGTTGATTCCATACCTTTCAAGTGGTGTTCTCATATTTCTATGAGAGTGCTAATCCTCCTTGTTTATCAAGATTGTCATGTCAATTCTTTTCCAAGTGCTTCTCTTCAAGTGGATCCGATCATTTTCAACATCCACAAGATCAACTCTAAGTTTTCTCATCGGTGTTTGTTCCATCTTCCCCAAGTTGCCTTTGTTTTCCCTGCCATCCCACCCTTTTTCTTCAAGGACTCAGATTTTTTAATCAAGTATCCTTTTATTCATGTGAAGTCTCTTCACTCTTTTCAATCAATGTTTTATCCGGTGATTCTCAAGAAGATACTAAGGAAGCTTCAAGTTTATTATTCTTCGTCTTTTTTCTTCTCCGGTGGATTTAATTCAAGCTTTCAGTGTTGATCATATTCTTTTCCTCGTGTCAAATGCTTTTTCATACTAGTGCACCTCTTAATCTTTCACTTCTCGCTATTCATGTGTTCCAGAGTGTTGAAGATATCTCAGAAGATTTGTGTTTCCATTCTTAATCCATTCAAGCTATTTGGAGATTGTTATCTCATTCAAGCTATTTAATTCAACCGGTGCAACCTCTCTTTAAATCGTTCAACGGTGTATATTTTGAGTGGGCCCTAACCCACAGGTCTTTTCCCAGGATCTTACCTGACTCTTCTAATTTCCCGGAGCTATTCTCAAATCCGTTTCGAAGTTTGACGTAAGAATGAATTTTCATCAGTCATATTCTTTCTACAAGATTGCTTTCAAAATATTTTCATCGTTGGTTCATCATTCCTATTCTTCTTTGTTCCGGAGTATCTCAATAGTTCATGGTGGTGTTTGTCGTCATCATTCTCGGATTTTGAAGATCGAAGAAGAGTTTCTCTTAAATCTTGCTCCATTCTCTTCAAGATTCATGGTTCTAGCTTGATGCCATCCTCTCATAATTGTTTTGATTGTGAGAATTCTTTTCACCCATCCGGATCATTTCATGAGTTGTTTCCATTTCTTTCCTCCGAAGGCCATCATGTCATAATTCCTCATTCTCAACCTTCAGCTCTCGTTATCCAAATCTTACCGGTGCATTGCTCAAGTATTCTCTAATCAGCTCGTGATCTCTTCGTTCTCTTGTATCTAAATCCCCTCAAGTATCTTCATTCGTTTTCTAATTCTTCCCGGTGAATTGTGCCCTTGCTACTCTCTTTTCCTATTTTTACGGTGGTTCGTTCAGGATTTCTCTTCCTTTGTTATCATATCAATTCATTTGTTCTTTTTAATCCCATCGGTGGTTCCATCAATACCTTCTGAAGTTTATGCTATATCTCTCTTAATTCTTTCTACGAGAATAAGTAGTGTGCCAAATCCATTGCTTTTCATCAATTGAATTTGATGAAGGTTAAGCATACAATAAATCTTATTCTTATTTCCTCGAGGTGATTCAATTCTTTTATTTCCGGAGTTCCAAGTTTTCTTGGTTATATCGTCGTAAAGCTCCATCTAAATCATCGCAAGGCTTCACCTTGTGTTTTTCAACTTCTCTTTCTTTCTATCATCCTTTCATTACCGGAGTTCTTCATGGTGGCTCTACATGATCATTCGTCAAGGGATTCTTTTCATTCTTCAATTGTTCCTCAAGATTTCTCTCGAAGTTATGATCTGCTAAGCTATACTCTAAAATAAACATGGTGCCCAACACATGTTTTGTCTTGAGGAGCTCAAGTATTCTTCATCTTGCATTCTGAAGTGCAATTCTTTCTACCTTATCTTTTGTGGTGGTGTTATGTCACTCTTGACAATTTCCTTCATGGTTCATGATTCATATTGTTTTCAAGAAT
Source organism: Triticum aestivum (assembly GCF_018294505.1). Lineage (NCBI taxonomy): Eukaryota > Viridiplantae > Streptophyta > Magnoliopsida > Poales > Poaceae > Triticum > Triticum aestivum. The sequence goes on along the minus strand of NC_057795.1, from coordinate 549,556,524 downwards.
GAGGTATTTTAAATCCATCAATCTCTTTGTTGGAGTTATCTTGGGTTATATTTCACCTAAAGCCTTCCCCTAAGGAATGTTGCTATTTGTGGTGCTTATCAATGATCCAAGTTTTCTCCTATCCTCTCGGCGAAAGCAGTTTTCATCTCTTCGTTGATCTCAAGCAAGCAATTGTTTTTCGTTAGTGGCAGGTTGTCACCTCATCATTTTGAGAAGTTTTCCATAAGCCCACTACAAGCTTATTCTTTTCGTTGTTGGTTTTCCAACAACCCCGTTGTAACCATCTTGGAACGGTGCTTTCCAAGCTCATTTGTGGCACAAGTTGGCATTTTCTTCTCCATTCTTTTATTCCAGTGATCTGTCTTCTATTCTTTCTCCTGGAGGCATTGTGATGTTGCTCTTTTCACTCATCATCTCGAATTGTGAGGATCGTGTTCTTTTCTTTCTTATCCATTTAACTGGAGTGTCGTGTTTTCATTCGAGTTCTCTCATCTTATCTAGTTTTGCCTCCTTCCTCAACCGGAGAGCTGTCTGAAATCTTTTTTTACCCCTTGTGCCATTCTTTCAATTGTTCCGGAGGTAGTGTGTTGTTGATCTCATCAAGTATCCTCTCATCTTGTAAGTTCATGTTCTATTCCTTCCATGCTCAACCGGACTGCTGTCCGAATTTGATCTTCCTTGTTACGTGTTTATCTCTTTTCAACCAGAGTGGTTCCAATTCCCTCTTGTCCATTGTGCTCGTCATTCATAGCTTTACAACCTCCAAGGTTCACATGGTGTTCCTTCTTTCTATTTTCTACCGCAGTGCTCTCAATTGTGTTCAATTCCGTTGTGTTCTTTCTTTCAACTTTTCAACCTCTCAAGGTTCTTTGGTTTCACTCGTTTGTCAGAGAAGCAACTTAGTTTTACCGCTTATCTTCCTCTTACTTTTCCCTCCGGTGCCATCCTAGATCTCGGGACGAGATCCTCTCGTAGTGGTGGAGTGTTGTAACGCCCTGGATACAACTTTCCATATTCGTAACTCCAGCTCTTGCCTTTTCCGGAGATGCGATATATTATTTCCTCCGTGGTTGGGTTTTTGTCTGTTGTTTTGCATTTTGTTCTTGTTATGCATCTCGTCTCATGTCATCATTCACATTGCATCGGCATCATTTTCATAAAACTTGCATCCGTCTGGGTTTTCCCGGTTCTCTCCGTTGTCCGTTCTGAGCCCGACCACACTCGCACGCGCCTGCGGCACCTCCAAAATATTATTTTATTAGTGGCATAAAAATGTTCTCGGAATGGGTTGCAACTTGTCGTGCGGTCTTATTATAGTGTAGACAGACCGCCTGCCAAGTTTCGTCGCATTCGGAGTTCATTTGATAGCCCAACCGTTGAACATATAGCGGTACCGTTGCCGGTACCATCGTCGGACGTTTCGGTCTCCGAAACTGCCACCGGGCTGCATTTCTATTCTCTCCCCTCAGCCCAAGTCTCTCTTCACAGCCCACCTAGGCCTGCCTAAGCCCCCTCGCGATTAGATCCGTCGGATCGTGATCAGAGGGCTCCGAAAGCCCCAAAACCCCCCTAACCTAGCCTACCTACTATATATGGACACCCCCCCTCTCCATTTTTGGGTTACCCTAGTCTTCCCCTACCCCTAGCCCCCTTCCCTAAACCCAGCCGCAGAAAATCCCTCCCTCCTCCTCGGGATCTCTGCCGCCTCCCACCTCAAATTCCGCCGCCGGCCACCTCCTCAGCGCCACTTGGCGCCATGCCATTGGTCGCGCCGCCGTAGCCGCCGGCCGCAGCCAACCGGGGGCTGCCACTTTGCCCGCGCTCCCCTGGCCACCTCCCCAGCGCGCCTCCTCCACCACAGGCCTGCGAGGCCCGAGCGCGGCCCGCCCGAAGCCCATCTGGGCCCGGCTCCCGCTCCAGCCCGCGCCCGAGCCGCTCCCTCCTCGGTCCCGATCTGGATCGAGGGAGCGAGGAGCTCCTGCCCCGCCTCGCCGGACCTCCCCTGCCCGTCGCCGGCGAACTCACCGCCGGAGTGTCCCCGCCGTCTTCGCGCTCGTCGTCGGTGAGCCCGCGCCGCCCCGTCCTGTTTCCTCCTCTCTCTCCCTGACCCCGTCTCTCTCTCTCTCACACACACACAGGGTCGCTGCCCCATCGCAGGAGTTACCCAGGCCGCCGTCGCTGGGCGCCTCGTCGCCGGCCCCTCCGACGCCAGATCCGCGGTCCCCAGGCCCGGATCTGCCTGTTCCCGCCGCCCCGCGCCTCCTCTGGCCTCTCCGGCCGTCGTCGGCCCAAGTCCGGCAAGCCACGACCTCGCCTCGTCCTCACAGGGGTCGGGCACGAGCCCTCCCGCATAGACCCCACGCGTTGACCGTCGCCTCCCGCATGGGCCTCGCTCTGGCCCAGGCCACGTCCCGGCCTGGTCCACCTCCTCTGCTTGCCCAAGCCTCTCCACCGATCTGGGCCATGGCCCATGGTGAGAACTGCAGCCCCTGCGGCCCAGCTTCTTCCTCCACCGATTCGGCCTCAAAGGCCCATGGGTGAGCTCCCCACGGCCCCTCCTCTCTATTAGCCCAGTAGTGTAGCCAGATTTGGCCCATATAGTATTTTTTTTCCTGCTGCTGCGTTTTTGTCATTTATTCCAGTGATTTTCAGATTTGCAGAAAACCCCCTAAGCATCATGCATTTAATAACTTTAGAACCGTGCATCATATTAAAATGTATTATATATGTAAAATGCTCAGAAAATTGTGTAGATTAAAAATATGCCACTTTCATCTATGTTAAAAATGTTTAACATGCTGTTTGTGTTTATTTTGCATAATGCCATGTTAAAATGATTTATTTCATAACTAAATAACCGTAGCTCGGAATTAAATGTTCTTTATATGTAAATGGGGTGGGAAAATGCCTAGATTAACATGGTGCACTTTATTTTCCTGTTTAACAACTCTAAAATTATGTAATAGGCAGAACAGTACCGAATCTAAAATATGCATATGGGGATTTTCGGAATTGTTGTTTTGTTGTTCCGGCCTCATTTAAACTTGCTTAGATAGGTAGTTTTATTATGCCTCACCTCTTGCCATGTTTAACAACATTTAATATTGTTTGGTAGCTTAAACGAGAGAGAACTAAATATTTGATGTGGTGTTTTGTTAATATGCAACTCGTTGCATATTGACCTCCACTTAACTTGTAGTATTGTTTGGTTGCATTTGCCATGCCATGCCTCATTAAACCGGTCATGCATCATACTTGTTTGTGCATCATGCCATGTTTATGCTTGTGCATTTACCATGTTGTTTGTTTCTTTCCGGTGTTGCTTCTTAGTTCCGGTAATGTTGCGATTGTGAGGATTCGTTCGACTACGTCCGTTCGTCTTCTTCATGGACTCGTTCTTCTTCCTTGCGGGATTTCAGGCAAGATGACCGCTACCCTGGATCTCACTACTATCATTGCTATGCTAGTTGCTTTGTTCTATCACTATGTTGCGCTACCTATTACCTGTTTATCAAGCCATCCCAAATTGCCATGAACCTCTAACCTTTGACACCCTTCCTAGCAAATCATTGCTTGGCTATGTTACCACTTTGCTCAGCCCTCTTATAGCGTTGCTAGTTGCAGGTGAAGTTGAAGATTTCTTCATGGTGGACAGGATTTTGGCTGGGATATCACAATATCTCTTATATTATTAATGCATCTATATATTCGGTAAAGGGTGGAAGGCTCGGCCTTATGCCTGGTGTTTTGTTCCACTCTTGCCGCCCTAGTTTCCGTCATACCGGTGTTATGTTCCCGGATTTTGCGTTCCTTATGCGGTCGGGTGATTTATGGGACCCCCTTGACAGTTCGCTTTGAATAAAACTCCTCCAGCAAGGCCTAACCTTGGTTTTACCATTTGCCTCACCACCACCTATATTTCCCTTGGGAGTAATTAACCCAAGGGTCATATTTATTTTAGCCCCCCCGGGCCAGTGCTTGTCTAAGTGTTGGTCCGAACCGGGCAGACTGTGGGGCCACCTCGGGGCAACTCGAGGGCTGCTTTTACTCGTAGGCTGACCTATCCGGTGTTGCCCTGAGAACGAGATATGCGTAGCTCCTATCGGGATTGTCGGCGCATCGGGCGGCTTTGCTGGTCTTGTTTTACCATTGTCAAAATATCTTGTAAACCGGGATTCCGAGTCTGATCGGGTCTTCCTGGGAGAAGGTCTATTCCTTCGTTGATCGCGAGAGCTTGTCATGGGCTAAGTTGGGACACCCCTGCAGGGTATAATCTTTCGAAAGCCGTGCCTGCGGTTATAGACAGATGGGAATTTGTTAATGTCTGGTTGTAGATAACTTGACACCAGATCCGAATTAAAACGCATCAACCGTGTGTGTAGCCGTGATGGTCTCTTTTTGGCGGAGTCCGGGAAGTGAACACGGTTTCTGGGTTATGTTTGACGTAAGTAGGAGTTCAGGATCACTTCTTAATCATTGCTAGTTTCACGACCGTTCCATTTGCTCTCTTCTCGCTCTTATTTGCGTATGCTAGCCACCATATATGCTTAGTCGCTGCTGCAGCCTCACCACTTTACCCCTTTCTTTCCTTTTAAGCTTTGCTAGTTTTGATACCCATGGTAATGGGATTGCCGAGTCCTCGTGGCTCACAGATTACTACAACAACAGTTGCAGGTACAGGTTCATGCGATGACCATGACGCGAGAGCGATGCTTGCTTGCGTTGAGTTCTTCTTCTACTTCTTCTTCGGTCAGGGGATAGGTTCCAGGTCGGCAGCCTGGACTAGCAGGGTGGATGTCGTTTGAGTTTCTGTTTGTGTTTCATCCGTAGTCGGATGGTGCTCTGATGTATTGTGATGTTGTATTCATGTGGCATTGTATGCCTTATGTATGTATCCCCATCTATTATGTAATGTCGATGTAATGATATCCACCTTGCAAAAGCGTTTCAATATGCGGGTCTATCCTTGGTGGGACCTTCGAGTTCCTTTTGGATAGGGCCGCATATTGGGCGTGACATTCATCTTGAGGGTTCAACATTTGTTCTCCAACTAGATCCACTACTTGCATCATAGCATATGAACATGCATCATCATATCACAATAAATTCCTCCAACATGCATCATATAAAAAAAATCCTCCAAAAATAATATGAACTAGGGTTCATCTTCACATAACCATACCAACTAGTGACTAGAGTTCATATCTAACACAATATAACATCTATCATCAACCTAAATCAATTCTAGGGTTCAAAATATTTAAATCTAGTTCAAGAAGGGGGTGATTTGAATCAAATAATGCGACGAATCGGTAGCTATTTGACTAAAACTAATTGGAGGGATCGAAGGAGCTTACTTTTCTTTCTTCGGGCCAATCTCGATCTGCAAAAACGGTGAAGAAACAACGAAGATCAGAGGAGGGGAGTGGAGGAGATGAGAGAGGGCGAGAGGAACTGCTGTTCTTGAGGGGGGCGGCTAGGTGGGGGAGAAGGGGGTGGGGCGGCCGGCCCACGGGCTTATAACTGCCCACACCCTACCGCCAAGGTCCCTGGCGGTAGGATCGGGCAGGCTACCGCCAGGACCAGCGGCGGTAGGGTGTGACGGAGGGGGACGGGAGGCCGTTACCGCTGCTGACGTGGATAAGTTTCCTACCGCCGGGCCTCATGGCGGTAGGTTGCCTGATCCTACCGCCAGCCCCCCTGGCGGTAGGAAAAAAGGTCATATTTCAAAAAAAGATCCAAACAGGGGTCAGATCCAGATTTTATACGTGCAAAGGGTCAAAACACAAAATTTTGCCTCCAATGCATATCACCAAAATGGGTTGAATTGGTTCGGACGTCTCAAATCCCATAGACCCGTGCCAAATGGAGGGAGCTCTAGGGAGACAGGACGTCCGCCACGCGCCCACGCCAAACTCTGACACCTTGGATCCACTCCAAAATCATCTCTGGCTGGCACTAGAGCCTTATGCATGCCCGCATTCACAACACTTGATCGGATGTTTGCTACCCGCATCCAGGCAGGCGAGCTGCACGAGAGGCCTACTCCTGTTGTCTGCATTGAACATCCGTCGCTCCGCCAGCCAGAATATACAAATCCGACTGGACATCCCCCGAGACCACACTTTCAGACCCATTCTCCCACCTTTCCTACCGTCCCAGCCCCTAGTCCGCCGCCCGGCTCCATCACCATGGCCCGCTCCAAGATGAAGTGGTTCAAGATGCTGACGCTGACCTCGTGCCAAAGGTTACCGGCATGGATGCTTGACGTCAAGCCCGTACTGGGGAGGGCCAACCTCCGAGTTTGGGCGAGGAGAAAAAGGAGGAGAGCGACCCCATGGCCATGACAAAGGTTGAGGCTTTTGCAATGGCATAGCAGAAGGTGCCCGCAACGGAGAAGACGATGTCGTCGATGATGCACAGGTGTCCAACTTTATCAAGCTACATGTGAAGTAGAAGTTCAACCTCATGCTCCTCGAGGAGCACTGCACGGCAGTGGCTGAACTCAAGGCGGCGCGCACAGATGCCGCCACCATGGCAGAGCTCCTCACAAGCATGGGTGTCCTCAACAAGAACCGAGCTGTGCTATCATCCGTGCAGAGCCACCACACCATTGAACGTGAGGGCTGCGAGGTCCGCATCAATGACGTGCGGCGGGAGTGCACAATGACGAGGCCAAAAAGGTATATGTCAGCGCCCGTGGTTGTGTTGGGTTGGTCGCCAATCTCGAGGGAAGTAGAGTAGTTTTTTAGTTAGGATCTTTTTTTTCTGTGAACACTAGGTAAATATCATTGAAAACATTGATGTTCACGGTCTTTTTAGGGCATATGGTTGGATGGCCTCCACCCAGCTAGCAGTCAACGGACACATCCGAATGTGTTCACAGACATTTGATGATCCGTGTTGTAGGGCTTGTTTGGTAAACTGTAGCAATTGAGCCAAGCTACATAAGGAGAATAATTTAGGGTGACCCAGGCCTGATTGAGAAAAAAACGGTGCAAAAAAACACATAAGCATGTAGTTAGGTTGTTTGCATGCATGATAGTTGGTGGGGTTTGATAGCAGCGGCTTCCTGCATGAGCCTCCATCCAACCATAGTCATCTACTCCCTTCGTTTCTAAATACTAGATGACCCGTTGCGCCCATGACGCAAAAAGCGAGAGCATACCAAGTACTTGAACCATAAGTAAGAATGCTCTAAAGACTGGTAATAAAGTCCCTGAAGCATAAGGAAGTAGATACTCGGGGTCTCAAATAGAAATTTCGTACATATCAGTCTATATTAGAGTAGCATGATAGCCCAAAAGAAAGTATGATATGGTTGAGCTTTTTATCTTCTACTGGTAGATAGGACAATCCATATCACTTAGCTCATCATCCAAGCCGTAATAATATTTGTTTATTTTTTGGAGAATTATCTTTGGATTTAAAGTTGCATCATCTAAGCCTCGATAAATTGCATTTTCTGGAGAATGTTCTGCAGCTGATCTTGTCTAGACATACGATGTACCTAATCAAAAGGTGAGAGTGTATGCTGGAGAAGCAACACTAAACGCCTAACCATACTCATACATAAGGTCACCTATCACAAGATGCAGGAGACAGGATTTTAGGCTGGGTATATACATGCACACCAGCTGAATTAAGATTTTAGTGTAAGCTAAAAACAGGGGATAAATCAGCGTGCAATGTTTAAATTAGATAGAGATAAGGAAAATGGTTGATTAGTAAATATATATAGCTTCATATATACCTAATTCAATTGTTGGCTGACAATTTCTCTAATGTACATATCTGAAAATACATTGCAGTGCTTGTCTGTAATGCTACTCTGTTTATTAGTGCATTGTTGGCATGCTTGTCTAAAGAAATTGGCAGCACATACGTTGATAAGTATGCAAATTCTTGAGAGCTAAAACATAAACATATCCATAATTCTTTGTTTTGGGATCCATAACTACACTCATTTCTTTTCTATGTCAATAATCCATACACAAGCATATCTGATCATACTCCGCTGACACATTCAAATTACTGTTGGCACAAACTGGAGCTCATGCAAGTGCCAAAGGTAGCATGTGTATGGCAAATAGCTTGGAGAACATCTGATATTTCATCATTATACTCACACATAGCAAAGTATCCAATGTCACCACATGGTAATGTCCTAAAAGAATCGAACTGCCTGCATACTAATTACTATAAAACCAAATCTTGAGGGATGACAAAGTATTTAAAACTAAACTATATTCAGATAACTATCGTCCAAGAAGACAAGTGCTTTCAGTTAGGAGTTGCCAAACCAGCTATGGTAGCATAATACTGCAAGCCAACATATCATTGATCAGAAACAGGAACGGACCGTAAACAACGGCAGGTCACCAGCAAATCGTAGTTCAATGCATTTTTTCTTTGATATATAATGGTTCAGGTCTAAAAATATAGTATAATTATTAACACAAAAGCAGAGTAGGCATGTTTGAGTCTGTTTTGAGTTTCTTTTCTTATTCCTCTTTGGAAAGGACAAAAGTGAAGAGAAGCAGGCCTAAAATATATACCATTCAATGCCTTCATAACAATTTTTGCATGGCAAGTTAACTCTGAAGGAAGAAACTCTATGATATTACATTTAATATATAAAAGAGGATCAAACAGTTTAAATTCAGAATAATAGTAATGCTCAAGTAGGATATTTTGTTGTTACAACATCAGACAAAACCATCAAACGCTATATATTAGCTAGCTAAGTAGGGACCTCTCATCTGATTGTGCTTCTAAAATAATAACATGGAGGCGTAATAATATATGAACAATTCAGATCATATCCTAACAAACTATTAACTGTAGAAACACAAGCAAGAAAAAAAGAACATCTGATTTTGATGAAACTTAAGTCACCAATTGTGGTAGTACCAGAACACGAATAAACAAAGCATGAATGAATCAAGTTATGTGGAAAATCTTGATCAATTGTTTTGCATTACGAGGGAAACTATAAAAATAAATCCATATTTTCCTTCGTTTTGTTCCTTCTTTAGCCATGTAGACAAAATGCTGGCAATATCATTCATTAAACAACTTCCCCTAACTAAGAAATCCAACAAGCTACAAATGAAAGCCCCACTTTGTCATTTCCAAAGGGAAATACAGAAGTGGACAACAAAACAAAAAGCAATGTTGATATAGCGTTATCATGCCACACAAATGCCAGGATACAATAGGAGAACCATGGTCTAGAAGAGATCAACGAACAAGTTGAGATTGCCTTCAGATTATTTGCAATGAAAATACACCAGAATGACAAAAGGCTGGGAAATATAGCAAAGTAGGGGCACATCCACCAAACTGGCGACATTAGTCATCAGTCCCAGTGCAAATTACAACATAAAAATATTAGAAACCAAGTGTGCCTGCAGCTACTGGGATGGTTACACAACTCCTTGCAGGATAATGCCCAAGTATGACTTTCTTGCAAGATAATGCCCAAGTATGACTTTCTTGCATGATCTATATATACTTAGAAAGACAGGATCAAGAAAGAGAGATAAATTATGAACCACCATCGTGTGAGACCGTATTGATTTGGCATTCCTTCATCCAATATGCATGTTTCAATCAATAAAATGTCTCCGGTGTTGCTATTTTGTTTGCTTTGTGAGGGGTCATATTGTAAACAACTGAAACACCAATAGGAGCTTTATGAGAATTTACACAGATATATTTGCAATGACACGGAAACTGAAGCACTCTCAAAGAATAGGAACAATTAAGAAAAATATAGTCGCACTTAAATTATTCAAATCAAGTGAAAATATCCAACAAGCACTACATGTGTGATATAGTATTCTCTGAATATAATAGATAATCTAGCACACACTTTTAGAAGCATAAAGCAGATAACAAAAAAGATTGATTCATCAGCACCAGTGTACCATCTAAAGTGCATTATTGTCTAGTACCTTCATATTGTGCATAGGTTGGTGCATCTGCAACACCAAGAGCAAAAGAAACGCCTTCTTATCCGTCCCTAGAGACAAAGAAAGAGAAGCAACCCAAGAAGCCAAAGAAATACCTTTTTACTTCAATTTTATTCGTTTTAGGACCGGAATACGGTCTCCCTACATAAAAGCGGACCGAAACAACCACGACAGCCATCCAGAAGGTCCGTGTATGTAATTGAGAGTTGGACCATGCCCTAAACTAAACAAATTCTACCTAAATCAATATTAAAACCAGCGAGCAACATGCTAGAGAAGAAACATAAGAAGAAATTTGATGTTTGAGGCTACTAAATGCAAATATACGATGAGTAGTTATTAGCTATGCTAGAGTGGAGACACGACCAATGATCCCCTTCGACAACATAACCTGGATAGCATGCTATCCTTCACCTTTCAGACTGCAGTTCTGTAACTAATTCAGCGTTTAGATGACAAGTTAACTAAATGCAAACATAGGAAAAGAGAAAACTATTAGACCTAAATTCATCTAATGAAAAAAGAGATAAAATCTGAAATCTGGTAATAAAGTTTTGCAGTAGGTGTGCACATTAAGTGCAGTGACACACGACTGTCAGAAAATTCAAAGAAAGGAGTCGAGTAATATGCAAATAAATTATTTGTGGTGCCTACATTGTTGTCGTTACTTCTGGGCTGGTTTAAAAATGGGCTGGTATTCCATGGAGTGTAGAGAGTAGGAACACTAAGCAGACTAACATGGTCACTGCCAGGCCAAGCCATGATTTATCCGCATGTTTATTACTATTGTGCAAGAGCAATCCAACAGTAAACAACTAAACACAGTTATCAATGCAAGCATCTTTTAGCATATTTGATCCATGTGATAGTGCAACAATAGAGGCATACCAAGAAGTCATACATATAGATGGAAATCAAGATTCAGAACGCCATGTAACACAGTAACAGGCTAGCAAAAATACAATTTTGAGTTCACTATTCGGTTGAAACTTGTAGATCATGCAAGGATTTGTAATCTCAAAAAAAAAACACAATAGGAAGTAATATAAACATTAGAGGCTCCAAAAGTTCTTCCTTATCCTATATACAGTAACTTTGCAATGAAAAATAAAATAAAATAAACATCACTTCGGGTGGTCACGGGAGAGCAAACTTACGCCATTTTCTATCAATATGTTAAATCTACCTTTTGAGAATGGCCATATCTCATCAAACTCAAAAGCACTGTCTCGCAATACAAAGATCAACAATAGTCATCGTGCATGGCACTATTCACTGAACCTGCATGTGAACCAACATCAAATTGGAAAGACACATATTTCAGATAGGTGGGTTTCCAAGGGGAAAATTTATGAAACACGAGAGTGCAGAGAAGACCACCACTACCCACATCATCAGAAGTAAAATCCCCTATTTCCATACAACAAATCATGATACTCAAATCAAGCATCGCCACCACAATTTTTTCGGTGAAGACACAAGAGTATACTAAGCAGACTAACAAGAAAGAATATAGTGAAGAAAAATGAGCATGTATGGCCTTTTACCTTGCTATGTTCAGACTAATTTGGTGAGAAGCGGGAGGAGCAGAAGGATCATGGAGACGAACTGTTGTCGCTGGAGTTGCAACGGCGTGGACAAGGAGCAGCGGACCACCGGGAGACAAGGACGTGGAGGTGGCGAGAAGCGCGACATCATCCCCCTTTCCCCTCCTCTGGTGGCCCCTGAACCATCGCCAGCCACCATCCTTGCTGCTGCTTCCCTCACCTCCGTCCTCCTCACCCTCAACTGCGTGGATTCGGCAGCAGATCCTCCTCTGCGACCTGGAGCGACGGCCAACGAGGAGAGCGGTAGAGAATGAGGTTGACTAGACAGGAAAGAGGAGGGGCTCTCGGCAGGGGCGGGGATGGAGGAAGAAAGGGCGGCGGCGCTAGAGGTGAGCAGCGGGAAGGAAGGAGGAGGAACCTGCTGGCATGAGGGATGTACACATGCATCCCTCCCCCAGCGCGATGACAACGAGCCAGCGGCTCCTTCCGATGACGCTCTCCTATCAGCCACCGCACCTCATTCTCCTCTTTCCTCTCTCTTTCTCCCTCCTCCCCTGCCAGGTTGTGCCCAACCTCGCCGGCGCAGGCCGACAGCAGCCGGTGACCCTCACCTCCCTTTCCTCTTTCCTCACTTTCTTCGTCATAGGCAAGGGCGGCGATGCAAGAGCTGCAAGAGTTGCGGGGGAGACGAGGGGTGGGCTAGGTCTCTCTCTCTCTCTCTTATCTAGCTGCTCGCCGCGCAACGTGCTCACTATACTGTTGGCTGCACTATTCATAGCCGACTGGACGCATTGGTTCTGCGTAGCACCCCCTTCGACCTTTATATGTTCGATGTTCGACTAGCTGCTCGCCGCGCAACGTGCTCCCTATACTGTTGGCTGCACTATTCATAGCCGACTGGACGCATTGGTTCTGCGTAGCACCCCCTTCGACCTTTATATGTTCGATGTTCGACTAGCTGCTCGCCGCGCAACGTGCTCCCTATACTGTTTCATAGCCGACTGGACGCATTGGTTCTGCGTAGCACCCCCTTCGACCTTTATATGTTCGATGTTCGACTAGCTGCTCGCCGCGCAACATGCTCCCTATACTGTTGGCTGCACTATTCATAGCCGACGTGGACGAAAAACATTGGTTCTGCGTAGCACCTTTATATGTTCGATAAGCATTCTTTAAAGGCTTCAATATGGATTATCAGCAAATTAGCACCGCAGGAGTGCATATTATTTCAAGGTGTAACGTAGTCCGCACTAGAATCTCTTGAAAGAGTTATCAACGGGCAGGGCTGTGTCAAGTGAGATCAATGGGCAGGGCTGTGGGCAGATGAACCTAAATCTGTAAAGCTTATGTTTTAATCCCAGTTTCAGTTGGCATGTAGAATTAGGAAAATCAAGGGATTTGGGGGAGATTTTGAAAATGATTCAGGTGAAACGAATCTTAGATTTGTATGATCACACAACGCTTGACAAACAACAGTACGGGTAAGATGGAAACAACGATATCATGAAAACAAAACCACATGAATGTCCAGCGGAACAACCATATGAAGTATTATCTGTATGACAGCTCCAACTCAGCGTCGCAAAAAGGTACATAAACCGAAGATAACAAGAGTGGTTTCGAGAGCACAACAGGACCCTACAACTCGACTAAATAAAATAGGTGGAGAGCTCTCTTCTCTTCTCTTCACTGGGTGGTGGTGGTGGTGCTGATGATGTCCGAGTCACCTGAAGGATGTAACCAGTGTCAGCAGATATCACAGTGAGAAAGTAGAAACAAATGCAAGTGATCTGAATGGCAACGAACCAGGGTCAAGGATGCTGAGGCAGCACACCCGGTAGTACTTGCCGCAGGCTGTTCCAAGATCAACATTGTCTGAAACACAATGCAAACTATTAGCACAATTAAAAACGCAGACAACTATTTGTGCATAAGACAAGCAATCAGACAAAGAAGGGTCTGAAAGAGCAAAATTATCTTACTTCCATGGAAATGGTGCACGCTAATTTTCGCCAACATAGCGTAGTACTCAATCTCTGACTTCCTCAGGGGCGGGCAGTTGTTTGCGAGGATTATCAGCTTCCCTGAATATTGCAACAAATTCTCATATTAGTACTCAGAATCACATGTAAACAGGTGAACACTACAGCAATCTTATGAGTGCAACAAATATAGCAATGCCATCCTGGGGCATAGGTGATTCCATGGGACTAGTTTGATAGAACAATAGAGAATATTTTCATCATATAACAAAAAATATTTCATCCTCCCATTGTTCCTCAGATAGTGAAACTTGGAGAAGTCTTTAACAGGTAGGCTGAAATGATTCTAGGGCACTGCATTCATCTCCATGGCAGCAAAAGATGCCAAGGAGCCAAATTTCAGTCCCGTTCTACAATCCAATATGCTAACACAAACAAAAAGTAAAAAAAAACATTACAAAAGCTGAAACCACTGGAATAAAATTGTAGAATGAAAAAAGGAGACAAACTATGTATGAATGCCCTAAATGGCAAGCAAAACCCATCTTGCTGTATCAGTTTTAAACTCAAAACTGCCCAACAAAGATGCAATTGCCTCAGACAACACCAAAAGCAAGCCAACGAGCTAAACTGCAGTGCAAACTGCAATCAGCAAATAGAAATATTCATCCTCCCAGTGTCCACCAGACATTGAGGAGGTCTTGTAGAAGTCTCAGTTCAAGAGGTGGCTTGTTTTAGGGCGCTGTATTCATCTCTAAGGCACAAGCAAGCCAGTGAGGTAAACTTCAGTCCCATTCTACAAACATATTTGATCAGTACAAACAACAATGCGTCCCACTCTACAAACTAAATTAATCCGTAAAAACTACACAACACCTTCTGACACAACACACGGTACAAACTGCTATCAGCAAACAGAAATATTTCACCCTCCCATTGTCCACTAGACATTAAAGAGGTCTCGCAGAAGTCTTAACTAAGAGGTGGCTTGTTCTAGGGCGCTGTATTCATCTCTAAGGCACGGCAAAAGCAAGCCAATGAGGTAAACTTCAGTCCCATTCTACAAACTAAAAGTTTCAACTCTACAAACTTCAGTGGGTATCAAAACACACGTGCAGAGAATATGCATACAGTTCAACTTATCCCACAAATAAGTACAGCAAGCAATTGACAGCCACAAAACAGATATTAACCGCGGCCCATTGGATTCATTCTACAAAAGCTAATCACGCATCTCTGGAATTAACAGTCCCGAGCGTAAGTTATAGCACTACACCCACCCTTCGGATCCAGCTGACAAAATAACTAGCAGATCGGCCACAACGACAAATCAATCAACAGTGAGATAAAAAAGGCCGTAAAAAGCGGAGAGCCGATTCATCCATACCCTTGGAGCTGCGCAGCGTCTTGAGGACGGTCTTGTAGCCGAGCGTATACTTGCCGCTCTTCATCACCAGCTGCAGCTTGTTGTTGATGTTCTCCCCGCTCTTCTTCTGCAGAGCGC
Organism: Triticum aestivum; assembly: GCF_018294505.1. Taxonomy (NCBI): domain Eukaryota; kingdom Viridiplantae; phylum Streptophyta; class Magnoliopsida; order Poales; family Poaceae; genus Triticum; species Triticum aestivum. The sequence continues at coordinate 549,541,514 of NC_057795.1, read as the reverse complement.
ATCCATCAATCGAGAAAACAGTGAGAAGATCCGTCAGAAAAGAGAGACACGGCGAGAGAAGAACCAAATCAACCGGGAGAACGAATCAAGCCGAAATGGGAGGAGCGGCGGGCGGGGATCGATTAGGGTTCGTACCGCCTTCTTGGTGGGAGCCATCGCGTCGGGCGGCCGCGGCGAGCGAGCGTGGGGATGCGGATGGCTTCGGGGGAGGCGGCGGCGCAAATGGAGGGCTCGCTAGGGTTTAGCGGCAGGGGCTATATAGGTGCGGCCGCGCGGACGAGACTGCCGCGACGGATTCGGCTGGACCGGGCCTTGATGGGCCGGGAATGAACCCAACGGGCCGTGGCGTTGAGCTGGCGAGGTGGGCCCGTGTTGCCAGACTGCTCGGTCGTAAATAGGTACGGTTGATCCGTAGCCCCCTACGCGGTGTCTCCATTCGCAAAAACCCTAGCACGAGCAGCGCCGCCGCCGCCGCCATCCTCGCCGGAGGAGATGAGTGGAGAGGGGGAGGGGGAGAGGAGGGTGCTGGACATCCTCGCGGGCTCCGACGACGACTCGGACGGCCCCGCCGAGGACTACTCGAACATCCAGATCGACGAGGGGTACGCCCGCCGCTACGAGCACAACAAGCGGCGCGAGGCGATGCAGCGCCTCAAGGAGAAGAAGAAGAAGGGCGTCGTCGCCGACCCCGACGACGAGGACGACGACGACTCCGACGACGATTCGGATGAGGACGAGGCCGTCGCCGCCGCCTCGCGCCGCGTCGACCGCCGCGTGCTCCAGGTCATCCGCCGCATCCGCAGCGGCGACAGCGCCATCTTCGACAAGGACGCCAAGGTGTACTCCTCCTCGTCGGAGGAGGACGAGGACGACGCCGAGGGGGAGCCCAAGGAGGGGAAGAAGGCCAAGAAGGAGCCCAAGGAGGGGAAGAAGGCCAAGAAGGAGCGGCCACTGTACCTCAAGGACGTCAACGCCCAGCACCTGATCGAGGAGGGCCCCGAGTTTGCCGCGCAGACTGGCCGCGGCAGCAAGTACGACCGGATTGCCTACAACGAGCTCCAGAGGGAGGGGCTGAAGGAGTTCCTTGAGGCGGAGAAGAAGGCATTGGGGGATGGCGATGACGAGGAGGACGATCTGTTCAAGGCGAAGCAGGCTGAAGGAGATGACGGCGACAGCGAAGAGGACGAAGACGAGAAGCAGACCGAGGAGCTGTTGGTTGAGGTTTTTGGGGATGATGACAAGCTGGATGAAAATGAGAAGTTTTTGAAGAATTACATCCTCAATAGGCCCTACCTTGAACCAGTGCCGGATAAGTTCTCGCTGGATGATATCCAGGAGGTCTCACAGGAAGAGGATGTGATCGAAACTCAGGAGGACTATGAGGATATTTATAATAAGTTGGGGAATTATAAATTCCGGCATGAGGAGGTGGAAGCTTCAGAGGGAGTGGTGACTGATCGGGTAATGGGACATCCCCGGGTTGTTGAGGGGTCTGTGAGGAAGAAGGAGAGCAGCAGAAAGAAGCAGCGGAAGAGCAAAGAGGAACGGCTTGCGCGAGCCAAGCAGGAGCAGGCAGAGGAGCTGAAGCATCTCAAGAATTTGAAGAAGAAAGAGATCGCTGAGAAGCTTGAGAAGATCCGGATGATTGCTGGAGTTGAAGGGGAAGCTGCCTGTAAGCTTGGTGCAGATGACTTGGAGGAAGATTTTGATCCAGAGGATTATGACAGGAAAATGCAGGAGATGTTTGATGACAGCTACTATGGTGCTGATGAGGTTGATCCTGGGTTTGGAAGTGGAGATGATTTAGATTTGGTCAAACCTGATTTTGACAAGGAAGATGAATTGCTTGGGCTACCCAAAGATTGGGCTCTTGATGGTAAAGAAGGGTCTACTGCCACTGGTGAGAAGAAGAAAAAGAAGAAGAAAAATAAGGAGCTTGCAAATGGTGAGGAGGAAGGTGAGAAAAAGAAGGGGAAGATCTCTCTCAAGGACAAGGTGGAGCTTGAGAAGGAGCTTGATGAGTATTATAAGCTAGACTACGAGGACACCATTGGAGATCTGAAGACACGGTTCAAGTATAGGCAAGTTCAGCCAAACAGTTTTGGCCTGGAGACGTATGAGATACTGCAATCAGATGACAGGGATCTGAACCAATATGTATCCATGAAGAAGCTAGCACCATATAGGGAGGATGAATGGCAGGTGACTCATCATAAGAAGCTGAGCAAAGATTTGATCCTTGGAGGACAGAAGATAGAAGGCAAAAAGGTCAAATCTCACAAGAAATCTAAGTCTGGGGAGGGCCCTAGTTCCGGGAGGCCAGAGACAGATAAGCCAACAAGTGAACAAGAAGAAACAGATGGTAAGACTGAGTCAAAAAGCAAGAAGCACAAGACTGGGAAGAGATCCAGGTCCGAGGATGGTCCTGGTTCTGAAATGGCAGAGGAAGTCAAGGTGACAAGTGAGCAAGAACATGCAGATGCCAAGACTGAGTCAAAAAGCAAGAAGCACAAGACTGGGAAGAGATCCAGGTCTGAGGATTGTCCTGGTTCTGAAACGGCAGAGGAAGTCAAGGTGACAAGTGAGCAAGAAGATGCAGATGCCAAGACAAAATCAAAGAAGAGCAAGAAGGTCAGGACTGGCGAGGAATCCAGGTCTGAGGAACACCCTAGTTCTGGAAAGCCAGAGGAGGGCAAGTTAAGAAGTGAAGAAGAAACAGGTGGCAAGAAAAAATCAACTAGAAGTGAGCGAAGGAACCGTCGAAGGAAGGAGTTGAAAATATCCAGGGACAGGCAGGGGGCATACGGGTTGATAGATCTGAAGAGTCAGAAGAACAATTGATTTTGGGGATTCAGCATAGTTCATATGGATACTTTAGTTTTTCAATGCACCTCTGTGTGGGTGTTCCGTAGTGGAAACATCTGTTTGAACCATCAGTATACTATCTAAGTAGGATATTGTCGTCTAATTTCGGCAGTTATGAACCCACTGTTATCCTAGTAGCAACCTTTTTGTCTCTGAAAGTTTCGAAGACGGTCCATTCGTGAAAGATTGATTTGGTTTTGCTGTTATAGTTTTGTTTCGCTTGTGATTTCTTGATGAGAGGTTTAAAGGAATGGTTATCTTTCTAAATTGTCACCGCATCTAGTAGAAACTGCCTGTTCCTCATGGTATCAATTACTCCATGGTAGTATCTATCAACAATGCATTCTTTGTTTTCCAATTTTGATTGGTCTCATTATCTGCATTTGTTTAATATAGTATTGCCAGTAGTTGTGACTGCTTTTAGGAATTGCCTTATTGCAGTCTAAAATGTAATTAAGTACTGTACTACCAAGTCAGATAGATAGACCAACTGCAAAGTGGACACAGTTGCTCTACTGGGCCTCTTTGCAATAAAAAATAGGTTCTGTTGCACAATCAAAGTTTTAAATAGCCGGCTATAACGGTTTGAGGACGGTGCCGCTAAATGGAACCCCCCGCTACTCATGTACAATTGTCCAGTAAATTTATGAAATAGCCGGCCTGCTATAGCTGATTTGGAGGGCTGCCCGCTATGCGCTATTTTAAACTATGGGCAAAATATGCTCTTGTGTTCACCGGCTGAAGAAGAAAGCTCCATCAATAATAACGCAAGGCAACGCAGTAAACTAGAACCAAGTCTGGCCTCACCCAGTGAAGACCAAGGTAAAGTAGCAGCCCCAGCCCAGAGCAGTGGCAACCAGGTCAACACAATTAGCATCTCCTCAACCATTATCTGATCTGCTCTTGTCATCTTGCCCTCTGCACAGAAAGGAAGTACCTGGTGAGTTTATTCCCTTTTGCTGGTTGTTGGCACATGTCCCTTTCTTCTGCCGTCACAATCTCCCCACACCCCCTCCGTTATGCTCTCTGTATAATTGCCACAGGGCAGATGTTTATATATAAAGTCCCTGTCAGCTCCACAACTACTGTTTCCAGTTCCTGCTCTGCTGTTCCCCAATCTCTCTTCTCCCCCCAGAGACACCTACGATCAGTTTGTTCTTCCGCTAACAGTGCTTACCGTTTTGATTTCTCGTGTGAAGCAGGTCGATTCGTGCCGGTTCACCGCCAGCCCCGGTTGCTCCTGCCCTAAGGCTCTAGGGGCCTTACCGGTGTTTGCTTCCTGAAGTTTCAGGTTCTTTGGTCAAATAGCCAGTTGAAGCTGCTCTTTGGTGCTGCACAATGTCAACAACTGAAAGCAGAAGGCTGTCCGACGACTATGAAGTCGCGGATGTCCTCGGCCGAGGTGGTTTCTCCATAGTGAGAAGAGGCGTGAGCAAGTCTGATGAAGGAAAGACCCAGGTCGCGATAAAGACTCTCCGAAGGCTCGGCCCCGCGATGATGGGGATGCAGCAGGGGTCAAAGGGCGCGCCGAGCTCGGGTGGGCTCCCACTGTGGAAGCAAGTATCCATCTCCGACGCGCTGCTCACCAACGAGATACTTGTCATGAGGAGGATAGTGGAGAACGTCGCGCCGCACCCGAACGTCATCAGCCTGCACGATGTCTATGAGGACGCCCACGGCGTGCACCTCGTCCTCGAGCTGTGCTCGGGTGGCGAGCTGTTCGACAGGATCATAGGGCGGGAGCGGTACTCAGAGTTTGATGCGGCCGCTGTTGTTAGGCAGATTGCTGGTGGGTTGAAGGCCCTTCACAAGGCCAACATCATACACAGAGACTTGAAGCCAGAGAACTGCCTCTTCTCGGACAGAAAAGAAGATTCAACACTGAAGATTATGGATTTCGGTTTGAGTTCTGTAGAAGATTTCAGTGACCCGGTTGTGGCGCTGTTTGGGTCGGTAGATTATGTTTCGCCGGAAGCACTCTCGCGGCAAGAGGTTTCGACTGCAAGCGACATGTGGTCTGTTGGGGTGATTCTGTACATTCTTTTGTCCGGGTATGTTGGTCATCCTGTCTTGTAATAATTCCATTGGTTTGATTTCGTCATTGCAGTTTGCAGACTTTGATCTGTATATTTCAGATGCCCACCATTTCATGCCGCAACTAATCAAGAAAAGCAGCAAAGGATCCTGCAAGTAAGTACTCCTCTGAACTACCATCTGAGGAAAATGTCCTCTTTTTTTGGGAATGGGAAATGTTCTGCAGTGGTGATCAAACTGATTTGTAATTTTTTTTGTGATTCATATGGGGAAAATGTTCTGCGGTTGTGACCAAATTGGTCTGGGATTTTCTTATGATTCATATATCCTTGTTTCCACCTTATTAGTATTTCTACAACCAGCTATGAAAATGTTGATTGATCACGTTGACACATGTGTAGTTGGAAGGGAGTTAAATCTGTATCCCCTGGAGTATCTTTGCATCTTTGCATTTACTTAAGAAACAGAAGCACCGTGCCCATGAATGTAATATTGAGGTTTGCACACGCTCTTCCAGTATAAATTATGGGTGAGGCATTTTCATTCACTTTGCAAAGTTGCATGAGTGTCCACCTTCCATCAGCTGGTATGGAGCATTGACCTTGAATAGTACAGAGACATGACTGTCAATCATTGCTGAATTTTATTCTTCTGCTAGTTGTTGGCACTTGAATTTCGATTTGTCTTATCTGATGTCCAGTTCAAAACTTCCAATGTGCCAAGTTTCTTTGAGATGTGTAAGTCAGTAGCTAACTTGAGATTCCTTTAAGCGTACAAACAAAAAATTTCTAACATGAGAGCGACACCCAAATTACAAGCCACTATGGATGTGTGTTTTTTTTGGCGGGTATTATGTATGTGGGGTTAATTGGAGATTGTTTCATAAGCCACTAAAAATGGAATTGACACCTTTGTCTCTGAAGAATCAAGTCCCCGAAACTCCTGATTGCTTACTTGCTTCAACAATGAAACCACCAATCTTGCACTACTAGTCAGAGTCATAACCTAATGTCGTTTGTTTGATGTGCTTCTTTCAGGGTGAATTCAGTTTTCAGGAGCATACATGGAAAACAATAACTTCGTCGGCCAAAGATTTGATTTCCAGTCTTCTTTCCGTTGAACCTTACAAAAGGCCCACAGCAAGCGATGTCTGTCTCGGGCTCCCTTTTCTACTTCTTCGCACTTTACTTGACATTAGCTGACCGTGGGCCTGTTTATGATGAAAAACCAGCTCTTGATGCATCCTTGGGTGATAGGAGACTGCGCCAAGCAAGATCGCATTGATGCAGAGGTCGTCTCAAAACTGCAAAGGTTCAATGCTAGAAGGAAATTGAGGGCGGCAGCGATAGCCAGTGTCCTGAGCAGCAAAGTGGCATTGAGGACAAAAAGGCTGAGGAGTCTTTTGGGAACCCATGACCTTAGCTCGGAAGAGCTAGATAACCTGCGGCAACATTTTGCAAGGATGTGAGTTAGCTGCTATATGGGCTTTTCCAATATTCAAAACATTGTTTATTACTACTTGAAATATTGCTTATCATTGCTTCAATATATTGTTTATTACTTGAACATTGGTAACAACATTTCTCTGCTAATGTATAAACACAGCAATTGTTCAAAATGTGGTAAGTCTCAACATATTCTCTCAAAAAGCTGTTTTAAACATCAAATAAGTTTATTTTGCTAGACAAATGCATGCAAGTTATTGCATGGTGTTGAATGCGATAATAATCGATTATTATGTTTTTCTATAATATCAAGCCATGCTCATGTCATAAGCTAGTAAAGGAACTTGCACACAACGACTTTTAAAGGATGTGTGTTTCTGGAGTCTGTTCATTCGGCAGTTTGAATACTTGAGTTTATGTGCAAGGTGCTCCTGGTGCAGATGCGCAGACGGAGAGAATGCCACGCTGACAGAATTTGAGCAGGTGCTGAAAGCAATGAAGATGGACTCGCTGATCCCTCTGGCTCCTCGTGTATTTGATTTGTTCGACAACAACCGTGATGGAACCGTGGACATGAGGGAGATCCTTTGCGGGCTCTCCAGCCTGAGGAACTCGCGGGGCGACGACGCGCTGCGGCTCTGCTTCCAGGTAAACTCCAAAACAGTGCGACTCTGCTGGAGAAGGTTCTTGTGATGATGATCTGACCAAAAACACTACTGATTCAGATGTACGACGCCGATCGGTCGGGCTGCATCAGCAAGGAAGAGCTGGCGTCGATGCTCCGGGTAAGCAGGGCAAGACACCACACACTACCTGTACTGTACCAGATCAAATTGCTGTTCTGAACACAAAGTTGCTGTGATTGGTAGGCGCTGCCTGAGGAGTGCCTCCCGGGGGACATCGCGGAGCCGGGGAAGCTGGACGAGATGTTCGACACGATGGACGCCAATGGCGACGGCGAGGTCACCTTCGATGAGTTCAAGGCGGCGATGCAGAAGGACAGCGCCCTCCAGGATGTCGTCCTCTCGTCCCTGCGACCGGGGCAGCAGTAGACTTGTTCATTCGAATTTGTACTAGTTGAACGTGCAGTCTCCTGTCTGAACTCTGTCTTTAGTTCACCGGCTGCTGTAAAATGGGAAGGGGAACAAACAGTAGATGCGACGCCGTTTGTGCTTAAACTCCTGCACGATATTTATTTCTAAGGGAGCACCTATTCATCTGTCTTAGAGATATATTTGAATACATGTATTTGATAGTCTAGGATTTGTAATTTGTCTCATGCCTTATCTTCAGGAGAGGTGTCTTGCCTACTCGCCCTCGAGGCTCAATAATACATCCATCATATTCTGCACCAATGTCTCTCTCCCTCTCCCTTTTAACATAGTATCAGCCTAACCGATTCAAACCCTAATTGTTGGCCGCCACTTTTGCCCCGCGCGCCGCCCCCGGGGCGGTCGGCCTCCATGACCGTCGCGGGGGCCGCGCCGCCCGTACCTAGGGTTCGTCCGCCGCTCATGTTGACCGGCTGCCCTAGAAAGTCTTTTTCATGAGCCCTTGCTTTGGGTTTTCTCTCTCCCGCCGGTCACCTTGATCGGCGTTTTTCTTTTTGGTTTTCCGATCTATGCTTGATCGGTTTGCGTTGCCCGTCGTCGCCGTCGATCCTCGTCACGCACCTCTACTCCATCACCGACGCGACCGGGCGGCTTCTTCATCGACCCGGCAGCCTAGCGCGACAGGCGGCCCTTCACGGCTGCCGTTCGCGCGTCTGCTCGCTCGTCGCCCTGCGTCGGCCCTCGCCGCCCTGCTCTGACCAGGACTCCTGCATCGCCCCGACCCGGTGGCCTCACGCCATGTGGCGGCCCATCACAGCCGCCGTTCGCACGTAGGCCCGCCCGTCGATCTACGCCGTGCCTGTATGGCCGCCCTGCCGACCGTCGTTGTTGGCTTCATCTCGGACTTCGCTGCCACCCCGCCTCCACTGAGCGGCGTCCCGACCTCGCGCGCGATCAGATTGATCACCCGCTCGCCGTCACGATCCGTCTCATCTATGCCACGCGATCGACCTGGCCCGTCGGTCGCGCGCGCCTTCGCAAGTCCCGTGAAGATCGTCCTCGAGTTCAGCACGCCCCTCCATCGATCGAGCAACGGGTTGCCGCTGCGTCGCCCGTGGTTCCCCTCGTGGCTGCATTGACTCGTGTGCCGCCCCTGCGTCGCCCCTTCGGGCCATAGTGTCGTGATACGCGGTCCCTGCAGCCGCCCCGAGGCCGTCCCCGTGGTTGCACCTGAAGGAAATATGCCCTAGAGGCAATAACAAAGTTGTTATTTTATATTTTCTTATTTCATGATAAATGTTTATTATTCATGCTAGAATTGTATTAACCGGAAACTTGATACATGTGTGGATACATAGACAAAACACCGTGTCCCTAGTATGCCTCTATTTGACTAGCTCGTTAATCAAAGGTGGTTAAGTTTCCTAACCATAGACATGTGTTGTCATTTGATGAACGAGATCACATTATTAGGAGAATGATGTAATGGACAATACCCATCCGTTAGCATAGACAATGATCGTTCAGTTTTATTGCTACTGCTTTCTTCATGTCAAATACATATTCCTCCGACTATGAGATTATGCAACTCTCGAATACCGGAGGAATGCCTTGTGTGCTATCAAACGTCAACGTAACTGGGTGATTATAAAGATGCTCTACAGGTATCTCCGAAGGTGTTTGTTGGGTTGGCATAGATCGAGATTAGGATTTGTCACTCCAAGTATTGGAGAGGTATCTCTGGACCCTCTCGGTAATGCACACCATAATAAGCCTTGCAAGCAAAGTAACTAATGAGTTAGTTGTAGGATGATGCATTACAGAACGAGTAAAGAGACTTGCCAGTAACGAGATTGAACTAGGTATGAAGATACCTAAAGGAAATATGCCCTAGAGGCAATAATAAAGTTGTTATTTTATATTTCCTTATTCATGATAAATGTTTATTATTCATGCTAGAATTGTATTAACCGGAAACTTGATACATGTGTGGATACATAGACAAAACACCGTGTCCCTAGTATGCCTCTACTTGACTAGCTCGTTAATAAAAGGTGGTTAAGTTTCCTAACCATAGACATGTGTTATCATTTGATGAACAGGATCACATCATTAGGAGAATGATGTGATGGACAAGACCCATCCGTTAGCTTAGCATAATGATCATTCAGTTTTATTGCTACTACTTTCTTCATGTCAAATACATATTCCTCCGACTATGAGATTATGCAACTCCCGGATACCGGAGGAATGCCTTGTGTGCTATCAAACGACACAACGTAACTGGGTGATTATAAAAATGCTCTACAGGTATCTCCGAAGGTGTTCGTTGGGTTGGCATAGATCGAGATTAGGATTTGTCACTCCGAGTATCGGAGAGGTATCTCTAGGCCCTCTCGACAATGCACATCATAATAAGGCTTGCAAGCAATGTGACTAATGAGTTAGTTGCGGGATGATGCATTACGGAACGAGTGAAGAGACTTGCCGGTAACGAGATTGAACTAGGTATGAAGATACCGACGATCGAATCTCGGGCAAGTAACATACCGATGACAAAGGGAATAATGTATGTGGTCATAAAGGTTCGACCGATAAAGATCTTCATAGAATATGTGGGAGCCAATATGAGCATGCAGGTTTCGCTATTGGTTATTGACTGGAGAGGTGTCTCGGTCATGTCTACATAGTTCTCGAACCCGTAGGGTCTGCACGCTTAACGTTCAATGACGATTTTGTATTATATGAGTTATGTGATTTGGTGATCGAATGTTGTTCAGTGTCCCGGATGAGATCGCGGACATGACGAGGAGTCTCGAAATTGTCGAGAGGTAAAGATTGATATATAGACGATAGTATTCGGACACCGGAAGTGTTCCGGGGATATCGGGTATGTATCGGGTCACCGGAAGGGGTTCCGGGCATCCCCCCGGCAACTACATGGGCCTAATGGGCCAAGAGTGGGACAGACCAGCCCCTAAGGGGCTAGTGCGCCCCATGTAGGCTGAAATAGAGGGGGTAAGGAAAGAGGAGAAGAGATAAAGGAAGGGAAGGGGTTCGGCCTCGCCCTTCCTTCTCTCCCCGCTCCTCCTTCCTTCCCCCTTCAGGAATTATGGTAAGGGGGTGGGCGAATAGGATTAGGGCCCCAAGTAGGATTCCTCCTACTTGTGTGCCCCCTTGGCTGTCCCCTCTCCCTCCCACCTATATATATGAAGGGGGAGGCGCCTAGAACACACATCATTGATTCCTAGCCGTGTGCGGTGCCCCCCTCCACAGTTTACGCCTCCGGTCATATTCACGTAGTGCTTAGGCAAACCCTGCGCAGATCACTTCACCATCACCGTCACCACGCCGTCGTGCGGACGCAACTCTCCCTCAACACTTTGCTGGATCAAGAGTTTGATGGATGTCATCGAGCTGAACGTGTGTAGAACTCGGACGTGTCATACGTTCGGTGCTTGATCGGTCGGAACGAGAAGAAGTTCGACTACATCGACCGCGTTAACAAACGCTTCCGCTTCCGGTCTACAAGGGTACGTGGACACACTCTCCCCCTATCGTTTCTATGCTTCTCCTAGATAGATCTTGCGTGAGCGTAGGAATTTTTTTGAAATTGCATGCTACGTTTCCCAACAGTGGCATCCGAGTCAGGTCTATGTGTAGATGATATGCACGAGTAGAACACAAAGAGTTGTGGGCGGTGATCGTCATACTGCTTACCACCAATGTCTTATTTTGATTCGGTGGTATTATTGGATGAAGCGGCCCGAACCAACCTTACATGACCATGTTCATGAGACCGGTTCCACAACAGACATGCAACTAGTTCTGCATAAAGATGGCTGGCGGGCCAGGTGTCTGTTTCTCCAACTTTAGTTGAATCGAACTTGACTACGGTCGGTCCTTGTTGAAGGTTAAAACAGCAAACTTGATAAATCACCGTTGTGGTTTTGTGCCGTAGGTAAGAACAATCTTGCTAGAAGTCCATAGCAGCCACGTAAAACTTGCAACAACAATGTAGAGGACGTCTAACTTGTTTTTGTAGGGCATGTTGTGGACATCATGCCATATACGTTGTTGTATGAGATGATCATGTTTTGTAAAAGTTAACGGCAACTGGCAGGAGCCTTATGGTTATCGATTTATTGCATGAAATGCAAACGCCATGTAATTGCTTTACTTTATCACTAAGCGGTAGCGATAGTTGTAGGAGCAATAGTTGGAGAGACGACCACGATGCTACGATGGAGATCAAGGTGTCGAGCCGGTGAAAATGGAGATCATGACGTGCTTTGGAGATGGAGATCAAAAGCACAAGATGATGATGGCCATATCATGTCACTATTTTGGTTGCATGTGATGTTTATCTTTATGCATCTTATTTTGCTTAGTACGGCGGTAGCATTATAAGATGATCCCTTAACTAAATTTCAAGGTATAAGTGTTCTTCCCGAGTATGCACCGTTGTGAAAGTTCTTCGTGCTGAGACACGTGATGATCGAGTGTGATAGGCTCTACGTTCATATACAACGGGTGCAAGCCAATTTTGCACATGCGGAATACTCGGGTTAAACTTTACGAACCTAGCATGTACAAACATGGCCTCGGAACACTGGAGACCGAAAGGTCGAACGTGAATCATATAGTAGATATGATCAACATAGAGATGTTCACCATTGATGACTACTCCATCTCATGTGATGATTGGACATGGTTTAGTTGATTTGGATCATGTATCATTAGATGACTTGAGGGATGACTATCTAACTGGGAGTTCTTAAGTAATATGATTAACTGAACTTAGTCCTGATAGTCTTTGTGTATCTATGTTGTAGATCAATGGCATGTGCTACCGTTCCCTTGAATTTTAACGCGTTCCTAGAGAAAGCTAAGTTGAAAGATGATGGTAGCAACTACACTGACCGGGTCTGTAACATGAGGATTATTGATAACCCACAAGTATATGGGATCGTTTTTAGCCTTCTTCGATAAATAAGAGTGTCGAACCCAACGAGGAGCTAAAGGCAGAAAAAATATTTTCCCTCAAGTTCTATCGACCACCGATACAACTCTACGCACACTTGACGTTTGCTTTACCTAGAACAAGTATGAAACTATTTTGCAAGAATAAAACTACGAGTACTTTCCGAGAATAAAACTATGGATAAAATGCAAGGTAGTAAGAGTAGATAGCTTTTGTCAACGAGAAAGTCATTTGTCCCTAGGCAATCATTCTTGCAATTTTATATGAGGGAGAGGCATGAGCTAACATACTTTCTCTACTTGGATCATATGCACTTATAGTTGGACCCCTAGCAAGCATCCACAACTACTAAAGATCATTAAGGTCGTGAAACCCAACCATAGCATTAAGTATCAAGTCCTCTTTACTCCCATACGTCATGACCCACTTATCCGCATTTAGGCTGTTGTCATCCCCCGCAACATTGACAATAAGCAAACCATGAACATATTGCAATACCCTACAGCAGGGGTCCCTCACATTTGCGTGAGACAGAGGGCACCGTAGGATAGCATCATAAATAAAATATACAATCATACCAATCAAGATCACGATTAACCCATAGGATAAAACGGATCTACTCAAACATCATAGGATTACCATAGATCATTGGGAAATAAAATATGGAGTTAAGCACCATTTTTAAGTAGAGATTACAGCAGGGAGAATGGGTGTTACACCGCTGCATAGAGGGGGAGAGAGTTGGTGTTGACAGTAGCAAGATTGTTGATGTAGATCACCGTCACGATCCTTGCCCCGGCGGCACTCTGGCGCCACCGAGAGAGAGGGGGGGGGGGAGCCCCCTCATTCTTCTTCCTCCTTGCCCCTCCTAGATGGGAGGAGGGTTTCCCCTCTAGTCCATGGCCTCCATGGCGATGGAGGGGCAGCATCCCCTCCGAGATTGGATCTCCTTCTCTATTCTCTTCTGTTTCGCGCTCCCCAGATCTGACCCTTCACGGTTTCTTAAATTCCCGGAGATCCGTAACTCTGATTGCATTGAGATTTTTACATGATTTTTTTCCAGATATAAGCTTCCTTGTGCTCGAAGTAGAGCTCCAACCGACGTTCGAGGAGGTAACGATACACCAGGGCGTGCCTAGGCCCTGGTGGCGCGACCTGGTGGGTTGTGGAGGCCTCGGGCCTCCGTTTACATTGATTTCACCTCCTAAAATTCACAAATATTCCAAAATAATTCTCCGTAGATTTTTGTTGCATTTGGACTTCGTTTGATATGGATTTTCTGCGAAACAAAAACATGCAACAAACATGAACTTGCACTGGGCACTAGATAAGTAAGTTAGTCCAAATAAATCATATAAAAAGTTGCCAAAAGTATGTAAAAAGTTGTATAATATTGGCATGAAACAATCAAAAATTATAGATACGACGGAGACGTATCAGCATCCCCAAGCTTAATTCCTGCTCGTCCTCGAGTAAGTAAATGATAAAAAAGATATTTTTCTGATGTGGAATGCTACCTAGCATAAACTTGATCATATATATAATCATGGCATGAATATTAAGACATAAGTGATTCAAAGCAATAGTCTATAATTTGACATAAAGACATCAATACTCAGGCATCCCAATAAACAATCATGTCTTTCGAAATATCAACGCTAAAGAAAGCTATCCCTACAATATCATATAATCTTGTCATGCTCTGTCTTCTTAACACAAAGTATTTATCATGCACAACCCCGATGACAAGCCGAGCAATTGGTTCATAATTTTTAACGCGCTTCAACTTTTTCAACCCTCATGCAATACATGAGTGCAAGCCATGGATATAGCACTATGGGTGGAATAGAGTATGATGATAGGGGTAAATATAAAGAAGACAAAAAAGTAAGAAAGTCTCACATCGACATGGCTAACCAACGGGCTATGGAGATGCCCATCAATTGATATCAATGCGAGGGTAGGGATTACCGTGCAACGAATGCACTAAGAGCTATAAGTGTATGAAAGCTCCATACGAAAACTAAGTGGGTGTGTGTCTAATCCTATAATGAAATATTCCCACTAGTATATGAAAGTGACAACATATGAGACTCTCCATATGAAAAACATGGTGCTACTTTGAAGCACAAGTGTGGTAAAGGATACTAACAATGCCCCTTCTCTCTTTGTTTATTTTTTCTTTTTCTTTTTTTTCTTTCTTTTTTCTTCTTTTTTCGTTTTCTTCTTTTTTTCTTTTTTTCTTCTTTTTTTCTCTCTCATTGTCTGGAGTCTCATCCCAACTTGTGGGGGAATCATAGTCTCCATCATCCTTTCCTCACTGGGGCACTGCTCTAAAAATGAATAATGATGATCATCACACTTCTATTTACTTATAACTCAAAAGAAATAAAAATTACAACTCGATACCTATAACAAAGTATGAATCTATGTGAATGCCTCTGGCAATACTAGGATGTGCAATGATCTAGTGTAACATGTATAAAAAATGATGCATGGTGGCTGAGCCACAACTACTATGTCAGCTATATGATCATGCAAAGCAATACGACAATGAATGCTCAAGTCATCAAAACGGAAGCGGTGGGCGTTGCATGGAAATATATCTCGGAATGGCTATGGAAAGGCCATAATAGGTAGGTATGGTGGCTGTTTTGAGGAAGATATAATAAGGCTTATGTGTGATAGAGTGTAT
The DNA here is from genome assembly GCF_018294505.1 of Triticum aestivum. Taxonomy (NCBI): domain Eukaryota; kingdom Viridiplantae; phylum Streptophyta; class Magnoliopsida; order Poales; family Poaceae; genus Triticum; species Triticum aestivum. The sequence continues at coordinate 549,526,439 of NC_057795.1, read as the reverse complement.
CATATCACGGGTTTTGGATGCACCGGCGAAGTTTACACCACGTCTCGAGGTGAGAAAGGGCAATGCACGGTACCGTAGAGGCTAGCAAATTGCGGAAAGGTAAGAGTGCATATAATCCATGGACTCACATTAGTCATAAAGAACTTATATACTTATTGTAAAAGTTTATTAGCCCTCGAAGCAAAGTACTACTACGCATGCCCCTAGGGGGATAGATTGGTACGAAAAGACCATCGCTCATCCCCGACCGCCACTCATAAGGAAGACAATCAATAATAAATCATGCTCCAACTTCATAGCATAACGAGAGACTATACGTGCATGCTTCGGGAATCACAAACCTTAACACCAATATTCTTACTAACCACAACCATTTACTAGTACCTCCCACATATTCCATCTCTATATCGCAAAACTATTGCAAGGAATCAAACATATCATATTCAATGATCCACAAGTTTTATGTAGGATTTTATGACTAACCATGCAATTGACCATGTTAAGTCTCTAAATAGATATAAGTGAAGCATTTCCCTCAAAAAAATATAAGTGAAGCATGAGAGTTTAATTCTTTCTATAAAAGACTATGCTCTAATAAGTATAAGTGAAGCAAAAGAGCATTCTACAAATAACGGTTTTATATGTGAAGAGAAACAGGCAATCCAAACTTCAAATGATATAACACTACAAAAAAAGACACATCCGTGACATTTTGGGCCGAACGAAAAAAATGTATGTCATACATATGACACTTCTGTGACGATAATTGTGACAAAATCCGGTATCATCATAGATGTGGTGGGTCCTACTTCTATGACAAAAAATCATGACAGAAAATGGGCTTTTCGTCCTGGGCGGGCCAGAGATGCAGCTGCATGACATTCTTTGGGCTGTCCATGACGAAAAAAATCATGGTAGAAGCGAGGGCGAGGAAAATTTCGGGGAGTTCCCGGTTACGGTGGGAGGTCGGGGGCCGAGCGATGCGTGTTTCTCTTGTACACGTACGCGCGTGTGTGCGAGGCATTGGCTCTAACTGAACCCGAGCGAGGCGTTGGGCTCTAACTGAACCCGAGCGATTGCACTGCAGGCTACGCGTTACTGAACCCGAGCGATCGATCGATGGCTGTTAACTGAACCTGATCGAGCGATTCCTTCGCTACTGCTGCTAACTGAAGCCGATCGATTGGATGAACAATGAGCGTTGCGGGGGGGGGGGGTGGATGAACATTGAGCGGTGGCGTTGCCTCTGGATGAACAGGACCCCATGGTGTGGAGGGCTAGATGAACAGTAGACGGTGGAGGGGTGCCCGTGGAGGGGTGGATGAACAGGACCCCGTGGTGTGGAGGGCTGGATGAACAGTAGACGATGAAGGGCTGGATGAACAGTAGACGGTGGAGGGGTGGTTGAACAGTAGCCGGTGGAGTAGCGCGCGGTGGAGGCTGGATGAACAGGAGCCCGTGGATGAACAGTCGCAGGTGGAGGCTGGAGGAGGTCGACGGTGGATGAACAGTAGCCCGTGGAGGCTGGAGGAGGTCGAAGGTGGAGATGAACAATATCCCGTGGAGTCCCGTTTTGCGGTACGCCACACCCCTCCCGAGGAACAGGACCCCCGTTTCGACCGTAGCGCTCCAACACAAGTCCGTTTCGTTCATTTTGCGGTACGCCACACCCCTCCCGATCAACAGGACCCCTGTTTCGACTCTAGGAGGTCCGTTTCCTCCGTTTTGCGGTACGCCACACCCCTCTCGATCAACAGGACCCCCGTTTCGACCATAGGAGGTCTGTTTCCTTCGTTTTGCGGTACGCCACACCCCTCCTGATCAACAGGACCCCCGTTTCGACCGTAGGAGGTCTGTTTCCTCCGATTTGTGGTACGCCAGACCCCTCCCGATGAACAGGATCCCGTTTCGAACGTGGTCAGTTGAACACAAGGTTGTTTCCTCCGTTCTGTGGTACGCCAGGCCTCGTTTCCATCACATGTTCCGTCCAAGCCCTGCCGATGAACACGACCACGCATTCCGTTCCGACCCAGCCGGTTGGCTCCCCATGAACACGACGATGATGTTGTTTCTCCGTTCCGACCCAGCCAATGTACACGAGCCCTGGCCATATGTATATATGCGCGAGTAGGCGTTCGAGACCCCGCCCGTATGTACACATACGTGGCCGTATTTTCTTTCTTGCACCCTGGCCGCTTTACGTACGTGTACATGCTACGTGCGCGCCTCTACTACGACACGTGCGCGCCTCTACATCGACCAGTATATATGTACCTACACGTTCGTGACCAGAATGACAACGCTACGTACGCTTCAACCAGGTGGGTCCCGACTGTCAGGCACTTCCTTGCGTGCGAAGATGTAGCTGGTGGGTCCCAGCTGTCAGGGGGGGCAATCATTTTTTTGCCCGGACACACTTCCTTGTGTGCGAAGATGTAGCTCGTGGGTCCCAGCAGTCAGGGGGAAATGTTTTTTTGCGAAATATGGTGGCCCGTCCGGTGGGTCCCTGCTATCAGGTGGAGGAATCATTATTTTCCGCGTAATAAGGAGGCACTTCCTTGCTGAGGCCGTGGACCTAGCTGTCAGCCTCTCCACGTACAGTCCATGTCCGATGGAAGTCATTCCTTGACCATGTTGACCACGCCGCGTCGAGAGCACTAGGGCGGTGGACGACGATGAGGCCTAGGAAGGGGACGAGGCGGAGCCGGTGAAGACGCGGCAGTGGATGCCCACGCGGAGAGGAATATGAGGGTTCACTTGTTCGGCTACGGTGTGAGGCTGCCGTCGCCGCAGGGCCTGGCCAGTGGTGGGAATAGTAAGGGGCGGTGAGGCCTCCACGGCAGCACAACCGGCCACGGGAGGCAGGAGCAGGCGGCACGACCGGCGCTGCTTTGGGCAGCTGGAGCAAGAAGACCAGAGGTTGAAGAAGCACTACGGCCGTTGGATGGACATCGTACGGTCACTGGAGCTAGAATCGTTCATATTGACTAAGTTGACAAAGCCCTCCGCCCCGTCAACTTAGTAGCCCCACAAGTCAGCCTCCCACCAAGGTGGGTCCCAGCTAGTAGGGGGAGTATTCATTTTTGTGTGCGTAATAACGAGGCACTTCCGGTGGGTCCGAGCTGACAGCGGGGGGAACATTTTTTTGTGAAATACGATGGCCCGTCCGGTGGGTCCCAGCAGTCAGGGGGGAAATGTTTTTTTCATGAAATAAGGTGGCCCGTCCGGTGGGTGCCTGCTGTCAGGTGGAGGAATAATTATTTTGCACGTAATAAGGAGGCACTTCCTTGCGGCCGCCATGGACCCAGCTGTCAGCCTCTCCACGTACAGTACTCTTCTGATGGATGTCGGTCGTTGACCATGTTGACCATGCCGCGCTGAGAGCACCAGGGCGGTGGACGACGGCGAGACCTAGGAAGGGGACGATGCGGAGCCGGGGAAGACGTAGCAGTGGAAGCCCGCGTCGAGAGGAGTACAAGGGTTCACTGGTTCTGCTGCGGTGTGAGGCTGCCATCGCCTCAGAATAACAGGGGGTGTGGGTGAGTGGAGGGATGGCCTGGCCAGCAGTGGGAGTAGTATGGGAGCGATGAGGCCTCCGCGACAGCACAGCCGACCACGGGAGGCAGGAGCAGGCGACACGACTGGCGCTGCTTTGGGCGGCTGGACTAATAAGACTAGAGGTTGAAGAAGCACTACAGCCGTTGGATGGACATCGTACGGTCACTGAAGCTAGAATCGTTTATTATTGACTAAGTTGACAAAGCCCTTGGTACGCTCCAACTTAGTAAGCCCACAGGTCAGCCTCCAAAACGGTGCGCCCCAGATGTCAGGGGGAGGAATCATTTTTTGGGCGCCCGAAGCACCTTGTAAGAATTTGCATGTAAGAATGTACATCCCATTCTTGAATTCTAATGGAATTTACAACAGCCCATTTAGAGTTTGTTAAAAGTACAACCCATTTTCTAGCTAGGACAATGATTAATAATTTCAACCAACCATTGAAGACACAATTCAATAAAATTTCCCACATTTTGATGGGATCCGAAATATTTTTATCCCGAAATTTCTAGTCAGATTAAATATAAATTTGTATTACGTAAAAATCCAACGAAACATTGCGCGCGCAACAATGAAAATTTAAGATTTTCAAAATCCATAAATAATATTTTATAAACTAATTTCGTGTTTGGTGCATTTTTTTGTAGTTACTGCCCAGTTTTTATAATTACATCCATTTATTATTTTTTAAAGCCCATTTTCCTGTTAAGCCTAATGCATCCCTCCTAGGAAAGATTTGCAGCCCAGCGGGACGGAGAATAACAAGTTGACCTTGCTTGGGTATTCCTCAAAAAGACGTATAGCTGGGCTAGCCATTTTCATCTGGAAAAAATTAGTATCTGGGCTGGATATCTGGCCTGGGCTAGACGGGCCACAGCCCGCCCAGTTAATACCCTGCTCTCCTCTGAACAACAACGAAATCATCGCCAAGAAAAACTCTGCAGTGCTCACGCCTCAAAAACACAAATACTGCTCGAGCTGCTTGGTCCCAGCTGTCGGCCGCACCTTGTGCAATTCTCTCGTTTATATTAACTACATATGTTGACAATGGTGTGGGACCGTGATGTCAGGAAACCAGGAGAAAGCAAAAAAAAATAGTTGTACATAATAAGGAGGCACTTGCGTACGTACGGTTATGGCCCTAGTGGGTCCCTAGTGTCATCCAGTCAAAATAAAGTCATCTCCTGAATCCTCATGTTCGTTGATGATGTTAACAATGCTCGGCGCCACGGCGAGCGCAACAACTCGAAGGACAACGGAGAGGGCCTTGTGGGACCTATGGATGGCCTGATACAGCGCCCGCTGCTCATTCAGGAAGCCAGAATCATCGGACACCTATGAGCACCTTCGAGAAACTGAGACGACATAAAACGGTAAGGCCGTGCTTGGGAGCTCTGGTTTATTTCAAACCTATATTAACATACACAAGTGTAATTTACTCGTCATCGGAAACAACGCTTAAAATACATGCGTAATGAAACCGAGGGCCCGAGGTCTGTAAGTAAAACCGGTGGGTTATGCGTGTAATTTGAGAGACCAATATATATTTTACGAGCACTGCTATATGGACGACATTACGTGATGATACATGCATGACGTGCGTATCATGCCATCCATAGGCAAGGCTGAAACAACAGCTAACAGCTGGATAGCAATCGTCCGAGTGTCGTTCAGCGTTTTTATCGTGTGTGAAGTACTTCCGATATTTTACTAGTCGAAATCGACCAACCAAGCGCCTTCGCCCAAGACCATCTGCTTTAATTTACAAGCGTCAGTTTTACAAGCGGTTTTGGTTGGAAAACGACGATCCAATCACGGCCTAATATCATGAGTTGGTCGGAAGATCATATGGTTTCACGTCTAACCTACCCGACTTGTCGTATAGGCTATGAATGAAACATCAGACGATGAACTTCTTAAGCACGGAAACAACAGAAGAGGATGATCTTCTTAACAAGCAAATCACTGGCATTAGATCGACATGCAAAACAATACAAAGCATTATTCTTAGGAGGCACGGTGAACAGCTCGTGATGCCGCATGCCACAACATTCCAAGATCAACTTTGCAATCAAACACAAGGCCTGGCATTACATAGACAATATTCAGAACAAACTCTTAACACAGGAATATCTCAGCAGAGTAACTATTTACTTCTAAAATGAACACAGGAATAGGAAAAAACACTCGACGCTGCTCATAGCAAGGGCGTCCTACTCAAAAATATCAATGCATGTCTTCTGGCTAACATTAATGAGCAAATTTTGAAAAGGTTTTCCAATTCCAATATATTAAACTAACGTCTTCTTGCTAACATCAATGATTAAACTTTGACAAGCTTTTCCCATTCAAAATATGTAATGCCTATGATCGTGGAGTCCTGTCATAGCTTCTTAAATTGCCAATGGTCTCTGCAGACTAGTCATGTCACCGGTGTCTAATAATACTCTGTAAAGCTTCTCGGTCATTCCTTCTGTAATGTAGCGCAAATAGTGACTGCTTCTTTCTGCAAAGTGGAACGACCAACTAGCCCTAGCAATTCAGCAGTTTGCCTTGGACACATTGGCTCCTTTTGTGCAGTTCAACTAAAATCGAAGTTGGAATAAAACCGAGCTTTAATTTTGATATCCCTGTAAGCAACAATAGGTATAAGGGAAACAATTACTGAGAAATAACGGTTGATGACTTGTACTCCCAGAAGAAAAGCATCTACTGATCTACTTTATCTTAATGGGAAACAAAGCAGGAGAGTAGCAATTCTCCATCAGTGTGATTCATTCATATTGACTGAGACATTATCTTAACAATGCCTTGTTTCAACATGTATAAAGAACGACAAAGCAGAAAAGTGTCATTCCTAAAACAATGCAACTGATTCATTTTAACAGAGACATTATCTTAACAATACCCTGGTTAAACATGTAGAAAGAACTACAAAGCAGGATAGTACCATTCCTAACATGCAGTTTTGAACTAAGATTCAGTAGTTAATTAATTCTGAGAGTGGCATTGCTTAATTTTACCAGCGGCATTAGATTAACGAAAAGCATAAACAGTTCCAGGGGAGAGTGGGCGCAACAACAATACGTGCTTCCATCTACTTATAAAGGGGGTGATGCAGAGTTTGTTGTAACAAAGCAACAAGCATCATGTCTGGGTTGGTCCCATTTTTGTTCACTACTTAATGGGAAAAGATAGCAATACAATAACTTCAATTCAACATTTATTTAAAACAGCACCAATACAAGTAGCACAACATCTCAAAGCACACTGCACAATCATGTGGATGAAGGCATGTAATGACCTTTCATGAGAAGACTAGGATAAAATACGAATCTGCCAACACGAATAGGAAATCTAATCTTGTTTTGTGCAGTTGCACTGAAATCAAACAAAGTGTTTTGCGTAGCGTAGCAAAATGTCGCAATAGCAACAAGTTGAATAGATATCCCTATTTAAACAGAGGCAAAAAAGGAATCAATTACTGGCTAATAAAGGAGGATGAAACATGCGGCCACAAAAATGGTAATCCCGCCAATCCTTAACAAGTGTTGCAGTTTTGAAATAACATTCAATAGTTAATTCTGAGAGTGGCATCAATTACTGGCTTATAAAGGGGGTGGTCCCATTTTTGTTCCATTTTTGTTCACTACTTAATGGGAAAAGACAGCAATACAATAACTTCAATTCAACATTTATTTAAAATAGTACCAATACAAGTAGCACAACATCTCAAAGCACACTGCACAATCATGTGGATGAAGGCTTGTACTGACCTTTCATGAGACGACCATTATAAAATCTGAATCTACCAAAGCGAATAGGAAATCCAATCTCGTTTTGTGCAGTTGCACTGAAATCAAGCAAAGTGTTTCGCGTAGCGAAGCAAAATGTCTCAATAGCAACAAGTTGAATAGATACCCCTGTTTTAACAGAGGCAAAAAGGAAACAATTACTTGCCGATAAAGGAGGATGAAACAAACGATGACAGAAAGAAGCATCTAACTTATCTTGGATGGAAAACAAAGTAGGATAGTAGCATTTCTAAAACGGTTGCATTGGTTCATATTACAAGAGACATTCTCTTGAAACAACATTCATTAAAAATGTAATTTACTTTTAACAGTGGCATTGCTTCAATTTTTCGGCGGTATTCTTAGATTAACAACAGCAAAATAGTTGTATGGGACATGCCAGCACCATGTGCGTCCATACATATAAATGGGTGATGCAGAGTATGTAGCCAAGCAGCATATATGCATTGGTCCCATATTTGTTCTCTTTGAACCTTTTTCCTTTGTGAGGGCAGCAAATCTAGTCCTGCACAAACTACCCGACCCCCCAGTTTCTTTCCCTTTTCAACAAAGAGATCGGTTCCTTACAGATGTGTGTACTGGGTTACCCCCTTTCCCCCTTTTCGACCTATAAAGCGGCTGGATAGCCAGTCTATACCAGTTTCCGCCCCTCCTTTCCTCATTGAACCACGTCCTAGATTCTTGCTCCAGCCCACCGCACCCTTCTTTCCTCTTTGAACCAAGCTCTAGATTCGACTACAGATCGAAAAAGATCCACATGCAGCTAGAGCAACGACGGTTTCAAAGAAACTTATACCTTAGGGTCGTCGGGATGTGGCAAGGTGTGCGGCGGGAGGCCGGATCTGCCCACACTACGTACGGCAGCGAGGAAGAAGGGGTCGGTGGCCCTCCCGCACAGGCGCTGGGTGAAAGAGAACAGCGCAGCCGGCAGTGGATTGCCTCCCTCGCCGAAGGCGATAGAGTGAACGCTGCACCTCCTCCCCTTCCCGGTGCGACGGGATACGGACGCCTCCTTCACCAGCTGTGAGGGGGGAGAGAGAGACAAGAGGCCAATGCAGTCTTTTTTAGATCTGGTGAAGAGAGGGTGAGAGACTGTGAATATAGCAAACCCTAGCAAATGAACGCTGAGCCTCCAACGTGTAACATATATTTAGTGCGGCTAGCGTGCGGAGAGTGTGAACCCTAGCGAACTAGCGCTGAGGCTCCCGCTTATATATATACTACTGTAGTATGGACTGAGCTCCGGTGCCTTCACTGCACCTGCTTTTGGCTGTATGATAGGTGAGCCAGCCACATTTTGGGCCCACCTGTCATAAACCCAAAGGCAGGTGCACTAAGTCAATGAAGTTGTGTCCATATAGTACTCTCGTTTATACGACTAATATATAGTGGAGTGGTTTTCTTATTCTCTCCATAATAATCGTTTTAAATTGTGTAAGTACGAAATGAAACTCTTTATTTAATGTACAATGAAGAAAACTAGTACTACTACGTCCGATGAACTAACGATCCACGCCCACACGTCCTAGTCGCACTTCCTGTCCTTCACGTGTGGTACACTACCCTCCCTTAAGTGAACAACCACACATGCGTCAAATTATCGGAAACGTGTGAGAGTGTGTACAAATAAAGAATTTTAATTTCAATTATCGGAAAGGTTTGAGAGTATTACAAAGTTTGACTTCAGTCAAATCTAATATGCGGAGTAAATAAAAATGGAGGGCTACTACGTCCATCTGGGTTTTTAGTCCACACCATTTTTTAAATCAAAGTTAATAGCTGGACAAATAAAATTACAGGGGAGCTGGAGACAAAGTTGTGAGAAGGCTTAGAAATCAATACAAAACTTATGCTCTTAGTACCAACGTCGATCCTTCTTAGAGGAAACATTTGGTTCATAGCCCATTGTGTGATAAAATTGCACCAACGTGAAAGACGAGTGCGTCTCCAACGCAACCAAGGTGAACCGACGAAGGATATCATCTTTGTGTGTAACAAGCAAAGAGCATTGATGGAAGACAACTTGTTTTTCATTGAAAATCGATCAGCTTCACCAGCCGACGCAACCATGAGGCGCAACCATGAGCATCGATAGGTCATCGTGGTGATGCATCATCCATTTGGCATCAAGTTTGGGTGAGGCACCTATGAAGTTCGACAAATCCTCACTGTGGTCTGTTTCTTCTTAGTAATCAAGCTCGAGGAAGGAAGAACCACGTGGCAGAGGACAGTGAGGCGGAACAACAATGGCCATCCAATTTTGTGCAGTTCCACTAAAATTGAGGAAGACATGCCCGGGTATGGAGATACACATCGCTGTTTCCAAAAATATTAAAAAGGGTTAGCAACAACATCTCAATTGTCAATAAGAATTAATGAAAAGTACACCAACAAACAGAAGCATCATAATTATCTTGATGGGAACTAAACCAGGATACCCAAGAAAAAAAGCATTTCTTCATTTAACTAGTGATAGTACTACCGCCATATGGACAATGACCGCACAACCACCATGTACTTTTTTTCGAAACAACATGTATACCTCCACCGAGACATAAATCAGGATGACTTTTCGAGTGGCATTTCCTATATAATAGTACTACTAGTAGGTGATGTTGGACCAGCCGACGAACCCTAGCTACTATGCATGGGGAGCTGGGGAGTAGTCACATAGAAGAAAACCCGCACGCAGCAACCTGGGGAGCTGGACCAGTACAAGAAGTTATACCTCAAGTGGGCGAGATGTCGTTTAGGCGGGCGGGCGGGATTTGCCCACACGACGGAAGCGAACAAGGGCGCGGAGGATCTTCGTCCGCGCCAGCACCGGCTCCAAGAGGATGGTGCGCATCGGCTTCCTCCGTCACCGACGGCGACAACGTCAATGCTGCACCTCCTCACCTCCCGCAGCGGACGGGATTCAGCCGGATCTGTGACCACCGGTGAGGAGAGAGATAGAGTGGACATTGTCATCTTGTTTTGATATGGAGAGGGTGAGAGAGCGAGACGCGAGAAACTCTATCAAATAAGAGGGCCAATCGCCCTATATCTTTGACTTGCATACACACACAATTTCGATGGCTCTCTTCATCGATCTCGCACCCACCCACTTGATCCTCTCTTCGACTCTATCGATAGCTATGACCCCTCCCTCTCTTCTCGTGGATTGCCCGACCCTCTATATATGATATGGATAGGCCTCCATTTCACACACATTGCATGCAAAATTTTGTTTGAGATGTCATCGACACGTATTCCCACAAATAATTCATGAAATCAACCCCCGACCCCACCCCCACCCCCACCCCAAAACAAAAAACACTCACGAACACGGTTTGTATCTCTCACACACACCCACGTAGGTGGGGGACGTGCATGCACGGCGCACGTACTCCCGTCTCTTTCCCAAGCACGCCCGCGCGGGTACACGGTGGAGCTCATTTCTGTACGAAAAAGGCAGCCCACGTGGTAATTTGGCACGTGTATTGGTTGTCCACTTGGTGGAGGGAGGATCGTCTACCACGGGTGAACAAACAAACTGCGACTTGACGCGTTATGTTAAATTAAAAAAAGAGGCAAACCATGTGGGGCCTACCTTAGAGGCAAGGCTCTATACACTGGAGTAATTTTGATATGTCCCGTCAACTCGCAGAACGAGGAGAAGCTGCTTAGTGCGCCGTCTCCCCCGCCCACGGGCGCGGTGGCTCGCAGGATGAGGTGAAGCTTGCTCCGCCTTATGCCCGCTCCCTCGCCCATGTGCGCGGTGGCTCGCATGACGAGGAGAAAAATTTACTACTCCCTCCATTTACTCCACGTCCCTACTAATACCTTGGTTATAGAGATTATATCATATTGTTTGAAATATATATGTCCTTTAGTAGATTTCAATATGAACTACTAGTACATACTCCAAACACTGATGTATATAGACGTATTTTAGTGTAGATTCACTCATTTTGCTCCGTATGTAGCACTCTCCCTCACCCCTCGACCCTCGCCCACGTGGTGGACGTGCAGCAATTCATTCGGTCTCATATAGCCAGAACGATATATACTGCACTACCATTATTGCTCGACTTCCCGAAGAGGCGAAGAGCCAATCGCAAGGTTAATATTTTGGAGATGCCAAGCGCAAGGTTATAGGAGAACGAGTAGTAGGTGCCGCGTCATTTATAAATAAAGTTTTTTTTCTTCAGTGGCACGTACGCAATATGACAGGTTCATATGGAGAGAAAAGGAAACCGCTCCACTATATACATAGTCAGGACGGGCCAGCCTACACGGTTGCTTGCTGGGGTTGCTCTCTTCACACTCTCTCGCACAAAACGACTGTGGCCACATCTCTAACATCCCGACGGATCACGTCCGCTGGGGGAAGGGGTGGATGCTTAGTGTAGATGCGGTCGCCGTTGCCGACGGCGAAAACCCACTGTCGGCACATCCCGATCAGGGTTCCCCGCCGTTCTCTCTCACAAAGCCGGTGAGGTTGCCTTCGTCCCTTGCTCACTGCCGCGACATGGGCAGTTGCCGCCTCCCGCCGCCTTCCTCAAGGTTGAGCTATGTCCCTCAGGTACAACTCCCTTTACAGCCGGCTTGCACCACTGCTCCAGCTACCCACATCACTCCCTGTGTATATTTCTCTACTTCTTTGCCCCGCACATACCTCTACTGGCTTCTACATACTGTATTTGTGAATCAACTAGTCCCAATAATCTTATTCTAATCACGCTTCTTCAATTTCTTTGCCACAGGGATGCTCATCTCGATTTTGGTGAAACTGCACAAAATGATCCGATGGCAAAAGGTTGCAAACTTCATTTCTTGGGTAGCTCCATGTTGCCAGCAAATTTAAGCCTGGTTAGGGTTTACGGTTCAAGGGCTAGGGACTACATGGATCGGTTTTTTTTCTTTAGCTGCCTCTGTTCCAAAATAAGTGTCAACTTTAGTAGTAGTACAACTTTGTACTAAAGTTTGCATAAAGTTGAGACACTTATTTTGGAATGGAGGGAGTACATATTGGCTATGATTTTTCAATCATTGAGATGCAATAGCATGCATGTTAGTCTCCTTTGTATTTGATGAAATGTTGCAATGGGCAACCTTGGACGCAAGATACGTGTAACAGAAGCTGGAAGCTTCATAGCATTGTACAAATTTATCTCGCTGATAAATTACAGTACGTACTATACTAGTACTTCATCCGTTCCTAAATATAAGTATTTGTAGAGATTTCACCATGAACCACATGCGGATGTATATAGATGCATTTTAAGTGTAGATTCATTCATTTTGTTCCGTATGTAGTTCCCCTAGTGGAATCTCTACAAAGACTTATCTACCTAGTGGAATCCCTCCGTCTAGGTGTGTAAGTCATCTTATGAAAACCAAATAATCCCAAAACACTTAGGCGCGGTGCATTAACTTCTACCTCGTTTCTTGTTTCTTGACATATCAACCAGTAAAAGATGAGGGGTGTGCATGCTTTTAATGAGTTGAGACTACAAACACGACATGCAGTGGTTAGTTCATTGCATGCAATGCTATTAATTAGCAAATAAACATTAATGTCTCTCGTTTTCCTCTCCTCCTTGGCCAAGGTGCACAACCTAAGATGACTTAATGATCTAGACAACAGTGGTTTTAAATAGAATACGCGCGTTTCCGGAAAAAAGAAACGAAAACTGGCGGACAATTTTTTAAGGGTCTGCCTAGGACACATCTAGATGTGACATAGTTATGTCACATCTAAATTGATGTCCACTCTTTTTGTGGTCTATTTTTTTTGTCCTGTTTTTTTTGTTTCTTGTTGCTGTACATTATATACTTGTGGGAGCTTAGATGTGATATCCTTAAATAACATCAGTAGATGTGAATTAGACAAACTGATTTTCTAACGTACCAAGAAAGAGAACTCGATCAAAAACACGCCCCTGCTTCCAGGTCGCGAGAGTCGTCGCGCACACACACATAGACATAGACATGCATATCCATGTTTACTACATAAAATTCCATTTTCATCTCCATCTCCAATCATATTTGTCCAACTGGCACATTATTTACGTTGTTAATTATATACGTAGCAAGTACATCATCTCTTGTTTGCGCACGTCCGGACCGCTGCCACGGCCGGTCCTGACCAACCCGAACCCTCTTCATCACCCACGCGTGCTTCCCGCCCGAAATGGTCAGTGCTGCATTCATGCCCGGCCAGAGCGGACGCGACCTCTCACTGGCGCCGGCATTGAAGCGGCGCACCGGCCGAGAGAGCGTCGCCCGCGCCGCTTCCGGGTGCACGCGGCTGCTCCGTGTTCAAAGGTCGCAATAGCCGGCTACAACATGCATGTAAAAAGTTCTTGGGAGTCCGTGCTACAGCCAGCTGTCCTCCCCCAACTCGTCAATCTCTTCTAGTAGTGCTAGTACTCCATGGCGCGGTCCATCGACAAGCAGACGGGAAAGTTATCGTATACTACTCGGTTTGCGGTGAGTGGCATGCCGAGCGACCGTGTGGGGTCGAGCCGTGGAGGAGGGTGAGACACGAACACGACAGACGTGATTTAAACGTTGGTTTTGCCCTATGGCGCGATCCAATGATGTTGGTTTCTCTCTGTTTCCATTTTTTCTCCAGAAAAACGGAAACTTTCCACTCCATTTTCATTCCTATTCCAAGGTTGCCCCGTTACAACATTCTATCAAATACAAAGGAAAACTAACATGCATGCTGATGCATCTCAATGATTCACAGATCATAGCCAATATTTACTTCACAACTAAAGAAAAAAGTTGTGAGAGCCTGTACGAAAGAAAAACTACTGATGGGGTCACTACAACTTAAACCCTAAACCCTAAACATGATTTAATTTCCTGGCCAGGTAGAACCTGTCGAAGGAAAGACGGCTGGCACCCTCAGATCATACGATGCTTTTGTGCAGTTCCACTAAAATCGACCTGAGCATCCCTGATGGCAAAGATGTTGAAGAAGTGTGATTAGAATAATAGTACTGGCACTAGTTCATGAGACATAAACTCATCACAAGTAGAAGCCGGTAGAAGTAGAGAAAGATCAACATGGAGATGGAGCTATGGCAGTGGAGCAAGCCGGCTCCAAAAGGAAGATGGACTATACCTGGGACGTTGGGCTGTAGCTAGAAGGGTGGTTGGGACGCGGCATCGGCCCATACCGCGGTGACCCCCAATTGGGATGCACCGACTGTGGGTTTTCTCCCTCGCCGATGTCGACCGCGCCTACGCAGAACATTGTTCCCTTCCCCCAGCTGCGGGATCAGGCCCGTCGTTCTATTCTTGTGAAGAGAGCAACCTAAGCAAGCAGGCTTGTAGCTTAGGCTCCTGCTAGTGTATATATAGTGGTTTTCTTTTTCTCTCCATATCAACCATTTTATATTGCGTACGTGTCATTCAAGAGTGAAATGATGGTTGCTTCTTCTGACTAACTTACTATGTGATTTGATTGCTCGTTAGTGGCCCCTACACGTACTCCCCCTACGTGTATGCAACAGTCACACGTACACATGGACGCAAAAACGCGCGCGACGCCCTAATGCATGCATGTACGAGCACACGACGGAACACACACGGTCACGCTCAAGTGCTCAATGTACACGTGCATGCACACACATACTCAGTCAGGGTGAGCTAGTGACCGTATAAACACCGGAAAATATATATATTGAGCGCAATGAGCGTATTATGAAGTCCAACGACCAGTGTCTTGGCTGATCGTCCTAAGAATGCTTATATATGAATAAAGCTCTCTCATTTACCCGCAAAAAAGATTAAGCCATATTAACCGGAAAGGAGGGAGTATGGACTAGCACTACTTTTTGGTGTGTCCCGTCAACTCGCAGAACGAGGAGAAGCTTGTAGGACAAGATGAAGCTCTCTTACGCCTTTTGACTAATGCAACCTACCCTCGGTGGACATGCATCAGTCCATTCGGTGTCAGATTGTCAAAGGCATACACTGTAGTACCCAACATGCGGAGTACCATCATTGTTCGACTTCACGAAGAGGCGAAGAGCCAAGCGCAGTAGTACGAGTAGTACTACTACTAGAACCGCATGGTGGAGCGTCTGTACTGTTATTTTTTTATCTCTGATAAAGTACACATTTATTCCGGAGAAGGGCGGAAAATGGCAGCCCAACATGTAATGAATGATATCGATCAACCAACCATGCTCAAATATATCTTGGCCTCCGTGCGAGCCCGTCTGTGTGTTCTAGCTCCTCGTCTCTCTCAAGGGACGGCGGGTTGGCTCTTTGCCGTCAATTGAGATCGGTTTGCTCACACTCTTGTCCCACATGTCAGTGATATGCCAAGAGGAGGTGCGTTGTCCGACTGGCCATACGCGTACTTGGTTTTGCACCTTCATACTACTCCTCCCTCCGTCACAGTTTATCGGGCGCGCTTCATTATGATGCATTTCTCTCAATGCATTTCCAGCACCAGAGAGACTTTAGATGCGTTTGGTTTAATGCTCAATTAATTAGGGCGTCATAACCACAATCAAGTCCACAATTTTCTCTCCATGTACTCTGTACTACTACGGAGTGGAGTACGTGCATGCATGTGTGTACCCGGGGTGGAAGCACTGCATGCATGTGTACACGCATTATTCCTCTAGTAATAGACGCCGTGCTATAACTACCAATGCTATTTTTCAGGCTGATTGCTAGTCGCCTTGGTCCCACAGATTTGTTTTCTTTTTTCTGAAGCGCTCTGTATAAACAGTGACGGATGGAGTAGTATGAGCGGATTCAAAGAAGAGCATAGTGTTGGTTTCTTTTTCAGAGCAACTTACAGTGGGAAAGGTGGGGCTTATGATTTGACTGCTCATTACTCACTATTAATGCGGCGCAACAACCGGGCTGAGTCTCCCATGCGGTTGTGCACTACCCCCTCGGTTCTTAAATATACTCCGTAGTATTTGTCTTTCTAGAGATTTCAACGAGTGACTACTCAAATATTTGTCTTTTTAGAGATTTCAAATGGACTAGCACATACGGATGTATATAGACATATTTTAGAGTGTAGATTCACTCATTTTGCTCCATATGTAGTCACTTGTTGAAATCTCTAGAAAGACGAATAGAATATTTAGGAACGTAGGGAGTACACATACGAAGCAAAATGAGTGAATCTACACTCTAAAATATGCCCGTTTGAAATTTGTAAAAAGACAAATATTAGGAACGAAGGAGTATAATTTTGTGCATGGCACATGGACCCGGATGATGAAGAGGCTTCTGGCAATGCTATCAAGCTTCCATCATTTGTTTACATAATTGACGTACTATACAAAAAAATTCCAACGACATGAAATTGTACAATGGTGTGAGCTTTCAGCTTTTGTTTCGTGTGTCTTGCCATCGATGCTCTTTCGGAAACAATAAAAAACTAACTCCCTTGCTAATGCATGTCAATTATTAGAAGATCAGAGCTAATAATTACATCACAACTGAAAACAGAGTTGTGAGAAGGTGTTAAATTAAAATTGATCCATGCTTTCATTGGCAGCAACGTCCCCTCAGCTCTGTCTAAATCAACAAGGCATGTTGGGAAAAAAGTAGCTGTCTAGAGCATGCAACATTCCGATCATTTTGTGCAGTTCCACTAAAATAGAGCTGAGCGTCCCTGTTCCAAATATATTAAGTGCGATTACGATAATAGAGGACTGCTGATGAAATAATAAACACACAAATAGAAGCCGGTCACCTTTGCAGTCTCTCTTAAGACTAACTAGTTGGAGAAGATTAGGCACGGATTTGGATGAGGAGGATAGAGCAAAACCAATCCCCCTTTGTGCAGTCGCATTGAAATGTAGAGACGTTGCCCGTGTGACATTTTAGTACAACTGCACAAAACACTCTTAAGAAAAAAGTGATTTGTGCAATTCACCAAAAGGTCGCAATAGCAACAAGGTGAAATGGATAGCCCTGTTTGCAAAAAAGAGGTAGAAAGGAAACAATTACTGGCCAATAACAGTTGATGACACATGCAACGACAAAAAATAAGCATATTCCTTGTCCTAAGGGAAGATAACAACACAGTTGTGTTTGTCTAAAATGGTGTGAGGACGAGAATGCAATATGGAAAGTATGCCCGACGAGCTACGTTTTGGGCAAAGAACTATGGAAGATCGACATGCAGCGATGTGGGAAGACGGGCAGTGGAGCAAGGCCGGAGGGGATACTTGGAGGTCGTTAGGATGTAACTAGGTGAGCGGCGGCGGGCGGAATCTGCGAGCAGGTGGCATAGGCCCTGCCGCGCCAGAGCTTGGTCAGAGAGAACGGCGTGTACCGTAGATCGGGACGTGCTGCCTTGGCACCGTCGAACGGAGAAATGATACACTTCCTCCCTTTCCCCCGGTGGACGGGATGCGGCCGGATCAGTGACCAACGGTGAGAGAGAGAGAGAGGCCACCGCACTCCCTTTCCCCCGGCGGACAGGATGCAGCCGGATCAGTGACCAACGGTGAGGGAAAGAGAGGCCACCGCAGCCTTGTGTGAGATACTCTGAAGAGTGACAAACCAGGCATGCAGGCTCCATTGTATATAGTGAGCGGACTAATTTTTTCTCCATAAAAGTCATTTTATATTCTGTGTACATGCCATTGAGCGCTATAACTTTATTTAAAAATAACGTGGCAACGCGTCAAGTTGAACTTTGTTTCGTGCACGCGTGGTACACGACCTCCCTAGGTAAACAACCGCTACAGGCGTTCAAATTAGCATGTGGGCTGCCATTTCGTAAAGAAATGAGCTCCACCGTGTACCCGCGCGGGTGTGGCTGGGCACGAAGCGTGAGCACGTGCACGGTGCACCTATTCTCTTCTTGTATACGTACACCACCTACGTGGGGTTGTGTGAGAGAGATACAAACCTAGAGAGATATAGTGTGTGGGTTCTTGAGAGTTTTTTTGGGGGGGGGGGGGTTCAATCAAAAAATTTAACATATGCAATGTGTGTGAAATAGAGTCCTGGATATAACATATATATAGAGGGGGCGATCCACGAGAAGAGAGTGGAGGTATCATCGGCTTGAGGTGTCCATAGAATCGAAGAGAGGGATGATGTGTGTGTGTGTGCGTGCGTGATCGATAAAGAGTGCCATCGAATTTGTGTGTGCCCACGTCAAAGATATAGAGTGGCTGGCCTACTGGAACGTGAGAGGGGACATGTGCAGTTTGTCTCTATGGCATGGATACTTACCTGCAGCGCTCGACTATCGGTGTGTGGTGGGGGAAGAGGGAGGCCCAATTAACTATAGAGGTACAATGGCTGGTATATGTGTGGAGGAGGAGAGAGGCCTAGCTCATGTATTACGGAGATCGATTTGCCTCATGTATTAAGGGAGATCGATCAGCATCCATGCATATGTGCAGGAGAGGAATAAGGTTGGGAGAGAGACAGAGCTAGAGTGTTGGAGGGGGTGGTAGTGGAGTTTCTTCTAACAAATGGTGGGATAGGCTTGCTAGACAGACGGGGGGCACGCCCGCAATATCAATAAGAGAGGAGATGGCTGCTTGTTGTCTGTGCACGTGCGTGTGAGAGACGGGTCAGGAGGCATGCACGAATGATGAGGGGGGATGATGTGGCTATGGTAAGCATATGTAACTACATAGGAAGATCAATCGCCCTTTGTTAGAGAAAGGAGAGACATAACTTGTGAGGTACGTCGATCGATGGGGGGGTAGTTAAAGTCGATCTAGGTATATGTTGGGAGATCGATCGGTATACATGCATGTGTGTGTTAGAAGCAAATGAGGCACGAGGAGAAGGATAGAGAGAGAGGGATGCATGTAGGAGGTGGTACGAGAGGCATACTATATCGAGGGGGAGGAGTGTGCGAGTACGAGAATGATGAAAAGAGTGGTGGGAGTGAGGCATGGACGGTGACAAGAGAAGAGGGGAAGCTTGTGTTTGTGCTAGACACACATGGCTAGAGAGGCATATCGATCGATGTGTGCCGTAAAGAAGGAGCTGGGGGGGCTACACACACCATGGGTGAACGACCTAACGTGAAAAGACGAATTTGCACGATGGAGCTAGAGAATGCTGAGGGAGGGTGAGAGGGATGCGGGCGTGTGCATGCACAAGAGAAAGTTAGTGCTAGCTACAAAGATAAGAGGGTTGTGTGGGTGTAAAAGACGAACAGAGATCATATATACTTCATTATAAAAAGCGAATTCAGATATTTTAAGAATTTATCATAGTGTTTTAAACCGACGCATGTGTGAATATATATAACGGTGATACACATGGTGTGGTTATGAGCATGTTATACTACATTTAATATATTTTATCTCTACTCTTATAAAAAACGGAGTTGTTGATGATGGTGTGCCTGCCATCCTGCATTATAGGCCGTCCGATTTATATCTGGCAGATAGCAAGGAAACTATGATGGTTGAAGTTGGCAACAATCATGATTGTAGATTCTTATTGAAATAGAGAAACGAATTCAAATTTAGTTCGAATTGCAGCGGTAGTATAGACATTTGGAATGCACTAAAATGTTGGTATGAGTAGGTTACATGCATTATACAGCAAGCGAAAAAATTTAATCGGTCATAGCTTTGAATAGCATTTGTATAGTAAAACGGGGCAAGACTCTCTCTTTGTGTGGTGTGAATAGTTTTATTTTTTTTGTTTTCTTTTTGGTTGAGGGAAGTGCGAATTGATTTGGTACGTACACGTACAATATTACTACACGTTAGGCTTGTCCCTAAAATTCAACCCGCGTCTTGTTATATCCCGAAAATTCAGATATCGTGCTCTCAAAACTGACGCCTTCACAACCTGCGCCTTGCTATCCCGAAATTACAACGCGCGCGAAAACTCCCTCCAGCTACCAAATCCCGAAACGTGAAATCACCCTTCTAACCCTGAGCCGAAAGGGCCGCTAGTTCAAATCGGTGGGGGGTACTTTTGTAACACACCCTACATTTTGGACAAGCGCGTCCCTAAGTCATGCTTCACCCCCTCCCATCGCCCCCTTTTCGCCATTCGAAATCCCAGGCCGCCATAACCTCTCTGCTCCAGCCGCGAAACCCGACCCTCCTCCGTCCGCCACGTCACCGCTGCCCAGTCGGAGCCTCTTCCCTGACGATGCCGTCCATCGCAACAGCTCGACGTGCCTTGTCCGCCTCCCTGGATGAGGATCCGTCGTCCATCTCGCTGTCCCTCCGGTTCAGCTGCCCCGTCCTCCACCTCCAAGGTGCTGCTCCGACGATCGCCTCGTCTATTGTGGCTGCTCCATCCCCACAGCGCCGCCTTAACCTGCTCCACCGGAACCGCAACATCCTCACCGACTCCTCGGATGAAGCCGAGGCCTACTCGGCGCCACCAAAGAGGTTGTACACTCATTGCATCGCACCTTCTCCTTAACTCGACCTCCCGGCGCCGACGGTGCTCCATCCCGCACCCCCATGGAGCGGCTACCTTGAAGCCGGCGCCGCAGGCGACATCTCCATGGCAGCTCTCCCCCAGTGCGAGGCCCCTTCGGTGGCGGCGTCCATACCAGCCGGATCTGCTGCTGCTGCTCCGGCTCTCACTCGCTCGCTCGCGCTGCTGCTGCTGCTCTCCCCCTCGCTCGTGCTGCTGCTTTGCTCCGATTAAGCCACACTTCAGTCGGCTGAATCGACTTTTGGGTCAGTCAATTTTCAGGGGTTGGGGGGGCTCGCCGGAGTTAAGGAAGAACCACCCGCAGTGGGGACGGGGGCTCGCCGAAGAGGTACCCCACTATCTATCTTAGGGTTCAGGGCAAGGGGCGGGGGGCTAGAGGGCTGGCCGGGGTGGCGGTGGCGAGTTGTTTCGGGGCGGCGAGGCGGCGCTGGGGCCGGTGGTTCGGCCGGTGGTGGGTGGCGGCTCAGGGGGGGTGCAGGTTGAAGATGAACTGCAGGCCCTCCCTAAACTACATGTCAAGTGCCTCTCTGCTACCATTGCGTTCAGTTTCGACAGTAGCATTCAGATTCCATAGTAAATTTCAGTTTCGACATTTAAGTTCAGAGTCAACAGTTTTTACCTCATCTGTTGTAGTCAGGTGGTTTTTGGTGATGTTAATTTTACATCCATTTTACATCATCTACTGGAGATGCTATTGGAATCCCACTTGAGATTGACGATGTATGTCTTGTGCTGCTTCAGCCTTGACGTCTTATGGCTCACCGGAGCTGCTCCAACGACAGAACGATCCATCACAACAGAGCAGTGCCCTGGACGCCGTCTACAGATTCCTCAAATCTTCCTCCACACCTCCGACAGCCACCTCTACCTCAACTGCTTTAGCGACCAACCCAATGATGCTGAGGTCAACACAGCTACAGCAAAGAGGTTGTACACTTATTACTATACATTCACGTCGATCCATTAGGGCTATTTTGGTTCAACGGGAAAACGTTGATCCACTGGTTGTTAGCATCACTCTAAATTTCTGCATGCTCACCTTACATAATCTCACCATATTTTTTCGTATGCATGTCAGATATTGTACACAGTCATGCTGAACATGTAGAGAAAAAGAGAAGAGTTTTGCGCGGCAATACAATGTCATGCAGACATCGATCCATGGTGGGTTCAATGGCAAACCCTCCCCACCCCTCTCCAGATTGTAATCCAGAGGAAGATATCTGTTCTGAGGTGGTTTCAGACGCCGCTGACCACTCCTATTTACCCCCAAGGTGTTTTCTCTACCTTGGCATGATTATGTTAGTCATATCATGCATTGCAGTGCCTACTTTTGACATCATATATGTCATCTGCTTAGTTTAGACATGTCCTATAATGCCACCTATTTAGTTTCTATATCATATATGGGAATTATGCAGTCTCATGTCTTTTAGCCAGCCATAATATATGTGAAATGTGCAATGCCATCCTGTTTAACCAGGCATCATATATTTGAATGATATCTTGCCCATCCTTTTTTTCATTACATTTACATTTGTCGACAATGTTTGTACATTAAACTACTCTTCCTGTGAATCAGCCATTTGGGTGGGAGATGGAAAAATCTGGAGTGAAAACACGGCCTTCAGAGCAGACAGTGCTACCTGTCGAAGCAGATCTCTTGTTGGGTCCTGATAGCTCCTCAGAGATGGATTCAGAGACAGATGACCAGTCCTATTCCCCCACTGAGGTGTATGCTCTAACTTGGCACAGTTATACTGCTCATATCATGCATACGGTGTCTTGAATTGCATAGTTTAGACATCATATACACAATATTCAACACCATGTTCTTAGTTCAGACATCATATCAAATGCCCTCTGTTTAGTATATAAATCACATATGTGAATTAAATGATGCGATCCTGATTACTTAGATAACATGTAGGTGAATTATGTCATGCGATCCTGTTTAGTTATTCATCATATCTTTGAATTATGTTATGTTATGCTATCCAGTTTAGATAGACATCATATATGTGAAATTATGTCATGCTATCCGTTTTAGTTAAACAACATACATGTCAATTATTTCATGCCCTCTTTTTTCCACACTGTCTATTGCATCTGTCTCTCATACAATGTCTGTACATTCAACTATGTTTCCTGTTTATCAGCCATTTGAATTTGAGCGGGTGATGCCAGTATCTAGCGGACTAAAAACACGGTCTTCAAATAAAATAGTGCTACCTCTTGGTGGAGATAGCACCCCGGTTGTACATGCACAAGAGCCAGCCCTACCACACATAACCCAAACTCTCGCAGATTGTACCCCTACTGCGATGGACAGAGAACCAGCTTCACCCAATCTAACCCCAACCCCAGCCGATAGTAACCCAGTTCCTATTGACACAGCACCATCTCCACCACAGAGCTCCCAAACAAGAGCAGTTAGTAAGGCAGCTCCAGTGCCCAAAGGGCCAGTACTATCACGGCGAACCCCAACTCCACCAGTTAGTACGCCTATTCCTGTGGAGGAAGCACAACCAGCTAGTCGTAGTTTAGCATCTATCGCATTTGATATTGTTAAATTGTATGTGCGTATCTTCCCATCTTGGAAATATTATACTTAAGATGAAGGAAAATGCCAGTTGCAGGTGTTTGTCCAGGAGTTATGTGTAAGTAATGTTATTCATGGCAAATTACTTTGCTTCGTCCCATACATCCTACCTCCATGATGGTTATAATACAACCAATTTCCCAATTTTCTCTATAGAGAAGGACCGATTTGGAAACTCAGGATGAGGTAACCTGTGCTAATACGTCTACTATCTTCAAGAATGCTTGGTGGCAGTATCGGAATTACCTAAAGAAAACGTACTTCACCAGCAAAGAAACTCATCAAATTTCCTTACGTTCTCCTGAGACACATTTACTGGTCGATGACTGGGAACGCCTTGTTCTGTACTGGTCCCGAACTAAGAATGTGGTAAGGTCTATGTGTTGGGGAATGTTGCAGAAAATAAAAAATTTCCTACGGTTTCACCAAGATCAATCTATGAGTTATAGCAACGAGAGAGAGGAGTGCATCTACATACCCTTGTAGATCGAGCGGAAGCGTTCAAGAGAACGGGGTTGAGGGAGTCGTACTCGTCGTGATCCAAATCACCGGAGATCCTAGCACCGAACGGACGGCACCTCTGCGTTCAACACACGTACGGTCAGGGAGACGTATCCTCCTTCTTGATCCAGCAAGGGGAAAGGAGAGGTTGATGAAGATCCAGCAGCACGACGGTGTGGTGGTGGATGCAGCAGGGATCCCGGCATGGCTTCGCCAAGCGTCTGCGAGAGGGAGAGGTGTAGCAAGGGGGAAGGGAGGCGCCAAGAGCATGGGTGCGGCTGCCCTCCCTCCCCCCTCTTTATATAGGGCCCCTAGGGGGCGCCGGCCCTAGGAGATGGGATCTCCTAGGAGGGGCGGCGGCCAAGGGGGTGGCTTGCCCCCCAAGGCTAGTGGAGGCGCCGCCCACCCCTAGGGTTTCCAACCCTAGGCGCAGGGGGCCCCAAGGGGGGCACACCAGCCCACCAGGGGCTGGTTCCCCTCCCACTTCAGCCCATGGGGCCCTCCGGGATAGGTGGCCCCACCCAGTGGACCCCCGGGACCCTTCCGGTGGTCCCGGTACAATACCGGTGACCCCCGAAACTTTCCCGATGGCCGAAACCTTACTTCCTATATATAATTCTTTACCTCCGGACCATTCCGGAACTCCTCGTGACATCCGGGATCTCATCCGGGACTCCGAACAACTTTCGGTTTACTGCATACTCATATCTCTACAACCCTAGCGTCACTGAACCTTAAGTGTGTAGGCCCTACGGGTTCGGGAGACATGCAGACATGACCGAGACGCCTCTCCGGTCAATAACCAACAGCGGGATCTGGATACCCATGTTGGCTCCCACATGCTCCTCGATGATCTCATCCGATGAACCACGATGTTGAGGATTTAAGCAACCCCGTATACAATACCCTTTGTCAATCAGTACGTTACTTGCCCGAGTTTCGATCGTCGGTATCCCAATACCTCGTTCAATCTCGTTACCGGCAAGTCACTTTACTCGTACCGTAATGCATGATCCCGTGACCAGACACTTGGTCACATTGAGCTCATTATGATGATGCATTACCGAGTGGGCCCAGAGATACCTCTCCGTCATACGGAGTGACAAATCCCAGTCTCGATTCGTGCCAACCCAACAGATACTTTCGGAGATACCTGTAGTGCACCTTTATAGTCACTCAGTTACGTTGTGACGTTTGGCACACCCAAAGCACTCCTACGGTATCCGGGAGTTGCACAATCTCATGGTCTAAGGAAATGATACTTGACATTTGGAAAAGCTCTAGCTAAACGAACTACACGATCTTTGAGCTATGCTTATGATTGGGTCTTGTCCATCACATCATTCTGCTAATGATGTGATCCCGTTATCAATGACATCCAATGCCCATAGTCAGGAAACCATGACTATCTGTTGATCAACGAGCTAGTCAACTAGAGGCTCACTAGGGACACGTTGTGGTCTATGTATTCACACATGTATTACGATTTCTGGATAACACAATTATAGCATGAATAATAGACTATTATCATGAACAAAGAAATATAATAATAACCATTTTATTATTGCCTCTAGGGCATATTTCCAACAGTCTCCCACTTGCACTAGAGTCAATCATCTAGTTAAATTGTGATGAATCGAACACCCATGGAATTTTGGTGTTGATCATGTTTTGCCCTAGGGAGAGGTTTAGTCAACGGATCAGCTACATTCAGGTTCGTGTGTACTTTACAAATATCTATGTCTCCATCTTGAACATTTTCACGAATGGAGTTGAAGCGACGCTTGATGTGCCTGGTCTTCTTGTGAAACCTGGGCTCCTTGGCAAGTGCAATAGCTCCAGTGTTGTCACAGAAAAGTTTGATCGGCCCCGACGCATGACTCCTAGGTCGGTGATGAACTCCTTCACCCAGATTGCTTCATGCGCTGCCTCCGAGTCTGCCATGTACTCTGCTTCACATGTCGATCCCACCACGACGCTTTGCTTGCAACTGCACCAGCTTACTGCCCCACCATTCAAAATATACACGTATCCGGTTTGTGGCTTAGAATCATCCAGATCTGTGTCGAAGCTAGCGTCGATGTAACCCTTTACGACAAGCTCTTCGTCACCTCCATAAACGAGAAACATATCCTTAGTCCTTTTCAGGTACTTTAGGATGTTCTTGACCGTTGTCCAGTGTTCCTTGCCGGGATTACTTTGGTACCTTCCTACCAAACTTACGGCAAGGTTTACATCAGGTCTGGTACACAGCATGGCATACATAATAGACCCTATGGCTGAGGCATAGGGGATGACACTCATATCTTCTTTATCTTCTGCCGTGGTCGGGCATTAAGCCGAGCTCAATCTCACACCTTGCAATACAGGCAAGAACACTTTCTTGGACTGATCCATATTGAACTTCTTCAATATCTTATTAAGGTATGTGCTTTGTGAAAGACCTATGAGGCGTCTCGATCTATCCCTATAGATTTTGATGCCTAATATGTAAGCAGCTTCTCCAAGGTCCTTCATTGAAAACCACTTATTCCAGTAGGCCTTAATGTTGTCCAAGAGTTCTATATCATTTCCCATCAAAAGTATGTCATCTACATATAATATGAGAAATGCTACAGCAGTCCCACTCACTTTCTTGTAAACGCAGGCTTCTCCATAAGTCTGCATAAACCCAAACGCTTTGATCATCTCATCAAAGCGAATGTTCCAACTCCGAGATGCTTGCACCAGCCCATAAATGGATCGTTGGAGCTTGCATACCTTGTTAGCATTCTCAGGGTCGACAAAACCTTCTGGCTGCATCATATACAGTTCTTCCTTAAGATGACCATTAAGGAATGCCGTTTTGACGTCCATTTGCCATATCTCATAATCATAGTATGCGGCAATTGCTAACATGATTCGGACGGACTTTAGCTTCGCTACGGGAGAGAAAGTCTCATCGTAGTCAACCCCTTGAACTTGCCGATAACCCTTAGCGACAAGTCGAGCTTTATAGATGGTAACATTACCATCCCCGTCCGTCTTCTTCTTAAAGATCCATTTGTTTTCTATCGCTCGCCGATCATCGGGCAAGTCTGTCAAAGTCCATACTTCGTTTTCATACATGGATCTTATCTCGGATTGCATGGCTTCAAGCCATTTGTTGGAATCTGGGCCCGCCATCGCTTCTTCATAGTTCGAAGGTTCACCGTTGTCTAACAACATGATTTCCAGGACAGGATTGCCATACCACTCTGGTGTGGAACGTGTCCTTGTGGACCTACGAAGTTCAGTAGTAACTTGATCCGAAGTACCTTGATCATCATCATTAACTTCCTCTTCAGTTGGTGTTGGCACCATAGGAACATCTTCCTGAGCTGCGCTGCTCACCAGTTCAAGAGGTAGTACTTCATCAAGTTCCACTTTCCTCCCACTTACTTCTCTCGAGAGAAACTCTTTCTCCAGAAAGGACCCGTTCTTGGCAACAAAGATCTTGCCCTCAGATCTGAGGTAGAAGGTATACACAATGGTTTCCTTAGGGTATCCTATGAAGACGCATTTTTCCGACTTGGGTTCGAGCTTTTCAGGTTGAAGTTTCTTGACATAAGCATCGCATCCCCAAACTTTTAGAAACGACAGCTTAGGTTTCTTCCCAAACCATAATTCATACGGTGTCGTCTCAACGGATTTAGACGGTGCCCTATTTACAGTGAATGTAGTTGTCTCTAGAGCGTATCCCCAAAAAGATAGCGGTAAATTTGTAAGAGACATCATAGATCGCACCATATCCAATAAAGTGCGATTACGACGTTCGGACACACCGTTACGCTGAGGTGTTCCAGGCGGCGTGAGTTGTGAAACGATTCCACATTTCCTTAAGTGCGTACCAAATTCATGACTTAAATATTCTCCTCCACGATCTGATCGTAGGAACTTTATCTTTCGGTCACATTGATTCTCTACCTCATTCTGAAATTCCTTGAACTTTTCAAAGGTCTCAGACTTGTGTTTCATCAAGTAGACATACCCATATCTACTCAAGTCGTAAGTGAGAGTGAGAACATAATGATATCCTCCGCGAGCCTCAACGCTCATTGGACCGCACACATCAGTATGTATGATTTCCAATAAGTTGGTTGCTCGCTCCATTGTTCCGGAGAATGGAGTCTTGGTCATTTTGCCCATGAGGCATGGTTCGCATGTGTCAAATGATTCATAATCGAGAGACTCTAAAGGTCCATCAGCATGGAGCTTCTTCATGCGCTTGACACCAATGTGACCAAGGCGGCAGTGCCACAAGTATGTGGGACTATCGTTATCAACTTTACATCTTTTGGTATTCACACTATGAATATGTGTAACATCACGTTCGAGATTCATTAAGAATAAACCATTGACCATCGGGGCATGACCATAAAACATATCTCTCATATAAATAGAACAACCATTATTCTCGGATTTAAATGAGTAGCCATCTCGTATTAAACGAGATCCAGATACAATGTTCATGCTCAAACTTGGCACTAAATAACAATTATTGAGGTTTAAAACTAATCCCGTAGGTAAATGTAGAGGTAGCGTGCCGACGGCAATCACATCGACCTTGGAACCATTCCCGACGCGCATCGTCACCTCGTCCTTCGCCAGTCTCCGTTTATTCCGTAGTTCCTGCTTTGAGTTACAAATATGAGCAACCGCACCGGTATCAAATACCCAGGAGCTACTACGTGTACTAGTAAGGTACACATCAATTACATGTATATCACATATACCTTTAGTGTTGCCGACCTTCTTGTCCGCTAAGTACTTGGGGCAGTTCCATCCCCTGCATATTGAAGTTCATCACAAAGCTCTTGTAGCTCGGTGGAAGCGACTGGAGGATTCTGTCAATAACCGCGTCATCCGGGAGATTAACTCCCAGCTGAGTCAAGCGGTTGTGCAACCAAGACATCTTGAGTATGTTCTCACTGACAGAACTATTTTCCTCCATCTTACGGCTGAAGAACTTGTCGGAGACTTCATATCTCTCGACCCGGGCATGAGCTTGGAAAACCATTTTCAGCTCTTCGAACATCTCATATGCTCCGTGTTGCTCAAAACGCTTTTGGAGCCCCGGTTCTAAGCTGTAAAGCATGCCACACTGAACGAGGGAGTAATCATCAGCACGAGACTGCCAAGCGTTCATAACGTCTTGGTTCTCTGGGATGGGTGCTTCACCTAGCGGTGCTTCTAGGACATAATCTTTCTTGGCAGCTATGACAATGATCCTCAGGTTCGGACCCAGTCCGTATAGTTGATGCCATCATCTTTCAGCTTGGTTTTCTCTAGGAACGCGTTGAAGTTGAGGGTAACGTGGCCCATTTGATCTACAAGACATATTGTAAAGATTTTAGACTAAGTTCATGACAATTAAGTTCATGTAATAAAATTATTCAATGAACTCCCACTCAGATTATATGTGACCCCTCTAGTCATCTAAGTGATACATGATCCGAGTAGACTAGGCCGTGTCCGATCATCACGTGAGACGGACTAGTCATCATCGGTGAACATCTCCATGTTGATCGTATCTTCCATACGACTCATGTTCGACCTTTCGGTCTCTTGTGTTCCGAGGCCATGTCTGTACATGCTAGGCTCGTCAAGTTAACCTAAGTGTTTATGCGTGTGTAAATCTGTCTTACACCCGTTGTATGTGAACGTTAGAATCTATCACACCCGATCATCATGTGGTGCTTCGAAACAACGAACTTTCGCAACGGCGCACAGTTAGGGGGAACACTTTCTTGAAATTATTATGAGGGATCATCTTATTTACTACCGCCGTTCTAAGTAAACAAGATGCAAAAACATGATAAACATCACATGCAATCAAATAGTAGTGACATGATATGGCCAATATCATATAGCTCCTTTGATCTCCATCTTCGGGGCTCCATGATCATCTTCGTCACCGGCATGACACCATGATCTCCATCATCATGATCTCCATCATCGTGTCTCCATGGGGTTGCTCGCCAACTATTACTTCTACTACTATGGCTAACGGTTTAGCAATAAAGTAAAGTAATTACATGGCATTAAATCATTGACACACGGGTCATACAATAATTAAGACAACTCCTATGGCTCCTGCCGGTTGTCATACTCATCGACATGCAAGTCGTGATTCCTATTAAAAGAACATGATCTCATACATCACATATATATCATTCATCATTCATCACAACTTTTGGCCATATCAGATCACAATCACATGCTGCAAAAACAAGTTAGACGTCCTCTAATTGTTGTTGCATGTTTTACGTGGCTGCAATAGGGTTCTAGCAAGAACGTTTTCTTACCTACGTGAAAGCCACAAAGTGATTTTTCAACTTCTATTTACCCTTCATAAGGACCCTTTTCATCGAATCCGCTCCAACTAAAGTGGGAGAGACAGACACCCGCTAGCCACCTTATGCAACTAGTGCATGTCAGTCGGTGGAACCTGTCTCACGTAAGCGTACGTGTAAGGTCGGTCTGGGCCGCTTCATCCCACAATACCGCTGAAGCAAAATAAGACTAGTAGTGGCAAGAAAGTTGACAACATCTACGCCCACAAAAAATTTGTGTTCTACTCGTGCAAAGAGAACTACACATAGACCTAGCTCATGATGCCACTATTGGGGAACGTTGCAGAAAATAAAAAATTTCCTACGGTTTCACCAAGATCAATCTATGAGTTCATCTAGCAACGAGAGAGAGGAGTGCATCTACATACCCTTGTAGATCGAGCGGAAGCGTTCAAGAGAACGGGGTTGAGGGAGTCGTACTCGTCATGATCCAAATCACCGGAGATCCTAGCTCCGAACGGACGGCACCTCCGCGTTCAACACACGTACGGTCAAGGAGACGTCTCCTCCTTCTTGATCCAGCAAGGGGAAAGGAGAGGTTGATGAAGATCCAGCAGCACGACGGCGTGGTGGTGGATGCAGCAGGGATCCCGGCAGGGCTTCGCCAAGCGTCTGCGAGAGGGAGAGGTGTAGCAAGGGGGAAGGGAGGTGCCAAGAGCATGGGTGCGGCTGCCCTCCCTCCACCCCTCTTTATATAGGGCCCCTAGGGGGGGCGCCGGCCCTAGGAGATGGGATCTCCTAGGGGGGGCGGCGGCCAAGGGGGTGGCTTGCCCCCAATGCAAGTGGAGGCGCCCCCCACCACTAGGGTTTCCAACCCTAGGCGCAGGGGGGGGCCAAGGGGGGAGCACCAGCTCACCAGGGGCTGGTTCCCCTCCCACTTCATCCCATGGGGCCCTCCGGGATAGGTGGCCCCACCCGGTGGACCCCTGGGACCCATCCGGTGGTCCCGGTACAATACCGGTGACCCCCGAAACTTTCCCGATGGCCGAAACCTTACTTCCTATATATAATTCTTTACCTCCGAACCATTTCGGAACTCCTTGTGACGTCCGGGATCTCATCCGGGACTCCGAAAAACTTTCGGTTTACTGCATACTCATATCTCTACAACCCTAGCGTCACCGAACCTTAAGTGTGTAGACCCTATGGGTTTGGGAGACATGCAGACATGACCGAGACGCCTCTCCGGTCAATAACCAACAGCAGGATCTGGATACCCATGTTGGCTCCCACATGCTCCTTGATGATCTCATCGGATGAACCACGATGTCGAGGATTTAAGCAACCCCGTATACAATTCCCTTTGTCAATCGGTACGTTACTTGCCCGAGTTTTAATCGTCGGTATCCCAATACCTCGTTTAATCTCGTTACCGGCAAGTCACTTTACTCGTACCGTAATGCATGATCCCGTGACCAGACACTTGGTCACATTGAGCTCATTATTATGATGCATTACCGAGTGGGCCCAGAGATACCTCTCCGTCATACGGAGTGACAAATCCCAGTCTCGATTCGTGCCAACCCAACAGACACTTTCAGAGATACCCGTAGTGCACCTTTATAGTCACGCAGTTACGTTGTGACATTTGGCACACCCAAAGCACTCCTACGGTATCCGGGAGTTGCACAATCTCATGGTCTAAGGAAATGATACTTGACATTTGGAAAAGCTCTAGCTAAACGAACTGCACGATCTTTGAGCTATCCTTAGGATTGGGTCTTGTCCATCACATCATTCTCCTAATGATATGATCCCATTATCAATGACATCCAATGCCCATAGTCAGGAAACCATGACTATCTGTTGATCAACGAGCTAGTCAACTAGAGGCTCACTAGGGACACGTTGTGGTCTATGTATTCACACGTGTATCACAATTTCCGAATAACACAATTATAGCATGAATAATAGACTATTATCATGAACAAAGAAATATAATAATAACCATTTTATTATTGCCTCTAGGGCATATTTCCAACACTATGAGCTCATTTTCTATTTTTAAGTATTATATTCTTGCGTCGTACTGTACTCTGTTCATGTAGAACAAGTGCCTAAACCCGAAGAACAACTGTTCTAATTTAAGATTCCATTGTTATCATAGTTCAAAAAACCGCTAGGCGTTAATTGTGCGTTTTGCCACCGCCTTACGCTTTACTGACCAAAGCGCATGCTTATGCGCGGTTATGCACAGATTATGCGTAGTTATGCGCAATGCATTTTGCCAACGCCTAGAGCCTAGGCGCGCCTTTTTTAACTATGATTGCTTTGCTCTTGTATCACTGTATTTACTCATACAAACTTATTTTTAAATTGAAGGATCCAATCGAAACTCCAATGGCACAACAGGTATGTTCACGCATGTTTCTTTAACAGGTTTGCTCTTATCAATAGCTCTGTTGATTTCAATTTCAATTGTGTATACAGTTGACTTTCATATCATGCACATTACTAGCATCACAATAGAGCCAATAGTGTTGTTGTACATGTAGACCCGTGGTACCCATCTGAAATCTTGTTGTGCCGTGTAGTTTCCCACGCTTTGTATTCTTTCACTGCTGCTTTGTCTTGAACTGATATGATTTGAACCGTGTCTCTATTTTGATTTGGCAAGACAATGCAGTGACCCCATAGATATATGTTTGTTTGATGCTTTTATTATGTACTAGTACTTGGCAATAGAAGACTTGGTAGTTTAATCTTGTCCACCTTACTACTGAACTGGTTCACCGAAATGAGTTTCATATACTAGTACATGCTAAACTTGTTATGTGTCTGCTTGTTTCTTCTTTTAGAATGCTGACAGAATATTGGGGAAGAGTGCCTTATTAAGCAATGGTAAAGGAAGTAATGCAGATAAGGTTCGGGATAGTGACACATCCTTGTTGGTCTCCAACAAAGCTGATAAAACAACTAAGGAAGACTATCTTAAAGACAGCGAGACAACCCCAAAGTCCTGTCTTGGTTTAGTGTTCGAGTTACTGGCCACTACCGCTTGCACAAGCTATTCAAACTCACTGTCTGAATCAGTTCAGTTTTGTGAGTCTCAACTACAAGCTGAAAGACATCGATCAGTTGTGCTGCGACAAGAAGCGGAAGGACTGCGGAAGTCCCTGGAGCATTCAGATGCATACTTTCTGGTGCAACAGAAAGCGTTGGAGGATTTTAGCGCCGAACAGGACAAAGCTAATCAGCTTGCTAAGCATATTGCCAGCATGGTGGATACCCAGGATAAGGTTTCTTGAGCTCTTCTGAAGTTGTTTCAGTTATGCTCTTGTTTTGCTGTCGCGTTTATTTGCACTGGTGGCCACTTTTGACGGCCAGTGTATGTAATGTGCTGCTTTGTTCCCTATATTTGCACTGGTGGCAAACTTTGATGCCAAGTGGATGTAATATGTGTAATAGGGGTAATAGGCTAGCGTTAATTGCTTGCTTATTTATTTCCTTATTGTCTTGTTTAGTTGTTTGCTTGTAGTCACTGCAATTCTTTTTTTGTTTTTTTCTAGTGGCCACAATAGCCTATTTTTGGTAACTAGGCCAAAATAATCATGGCAACACACGGACTGTTGTAACCATGGGCCTCCTGTAGGCCGTATGATCCATGGTCCTTCGTCCAGCCGTAGGATCCATTGGCCTTCTATACGGGCCGTAGGATCCGTCGGCCTTCTATACGAGCCTTAGGGTCCATGGGCCTTCTACGGGCCGTAGGGTCCATGGGCCTTCTACGGGTCGTACTATCCATGGGCCTCATACGGGTCGTAGGATCCATGGGCCTTCTATGGGGTGTATCATCATTTCGCCAATCATGGGCCGTACTATTCGTGGACCATAACGGGCCGTTAATAGGCCGTATTTGATAACTCTATGAAAACAGCCCAACGGGGTTTTTTAACATGAAAACGGCCCAATGTATTAACGGTCCGCAAACGGGCCGACTGTAACGACGGGCTGAATTTGGCCCACAAGAAGAAAATGACAGTAACGGGCCGTATGTAGCCAAATGCTGCAAATGAGCCCAAGAATCAATGGGCCCTGAGAAGGCCGAAAGATAACTTGGGCTAGAAACGGCCCAATGGAATAATGGGCCATTAATGGGTATAAAGTGATTCACTGTTCGTTACGGGCCACTTTCACCACGGGCCGTTAATGGGCCAAGAGTTACAAAGGTCCTCATATGGACCGAAAGAAGTCATGGGCCACACATGGGCCGAAAGTTAAAACAAGCTGAATCATATTGGACGGCCCAGATGACGCTACTGGGCCTAATTCGGATAGGGCGTAACGGGCCCTGGGTTAGCGGGCTTTAAATGGGATATATGCGAACATGCCGTTAACAGGCTTTTGTTGGGCCGGCCCGCCAACTTTTGACCAAGTCAAACGGGCCGGCCTTTTCACAGGAATGGGCCTCTATTGGGTCGTGCCACGTGTCGCCGTATCATAGGTGCCTTCGGTCCAGTGAGCGGATGACATATGTCCCAACGGTGAGCCGACACGTGTTTCCTCCAGCCAATGATGATTTTACACGTGGAAAATCCCCATTGGTTGGGGCTGTTAACGGGTTATCGGATCCAAAACCCGACCCGGTAGCTTAACGGCATTCCGTTACGGTGGATGCCATGTGTCGGTCACCCTTGACGAAAGTACTTCTATGACGCGCGTTTTATCGTCATGGAAGTGGACACTTCCGTGATGATAATTTTGGTAATGTCATGGAACACTTCTACGACAACACAGGTATGACTATCTTGATTCTGTAATAAATTTGTCATGGATGTACATGCATGACAAAAAACGCGACCTACTGTGACAAACACGTATCGTCACGGAAGTGTATTTTTTTGTAGTGTAAGTGAAGCACATGAAGCATTCTATAAATCCATACTCAAAAGATATAAGTGAAGTGCAATGAGCATTCTATAAATCAACCATGGACTATCTCATACCAGCATGGTGCATAAAATAAAAGTGAAAACTAAATGCAAAAGACGCTCCAAGATTTGCACATATCACATGAACGAAACAAAGACGAAAACATACCGATACTTGTTGAAGAAAGACGGGATGCCTTCCGGGGCATCCCCAAGCTTAGACACTTGAGTCTCCTTGAATATTTACTTGGGGTGCCTTGGGCATCCCCAAACTTGAACTCTTGCCTCTCCTTCTTCTCCTCATATCGAGACCTCCTCGATCTTTGATCACTTCATCCACACAAAACTCAACAGAAAGCTCGTTAAGATCCGTTAGTATAATAAAGCAAATCACTACTATAAGTACTGTTGCAAACCAATTCATATTTTTTTGCATTGTAGCTACTGTAATATAACTTTTCCATGGCTCATACCACCGATAGAATCGATAGTTTCATCAAAACAAGCAAAACAATGCATCAAAAATAGAATCTGTCTTAAACAGGACAATATGTAGTAGTCTGAACATTCACCATACTTCTGGTACTCCAAAAAATCTGAAAAACAAATTACAAAATAAACAATTTGTATAGTAAGACTGTGTAAAAAGTTTCATAACCTTTTGTCATTCTAGTAAAAAATGTAAAATCACGCGCTACAGCCAAAGTTTCTGTTTTTGCACTGCACAAACCAACAAGCAATCTACCCATCCTAAAGGCTAATCTTGGCACATTATTTTTATAATACAATGGAATTATACAAGGGGATTATTATTTTTGTGAGACTATTCATGAAAAATTCTACATTGTTTCCATGAGCATGAACACAAGTGTTCAAGGTCGACCCTCACTTCTCCAATGCATAACTTCCAATTGCTTCTCTTTTGTCGAAAAGTTTTAAGTTCCCCTCTATATTTTGTTGTTTTTAAACTTTATAAAAGGACTCAACAGAATAAAATGACTCTCTAAAACTTCTGGGTTGTCTCCCTGGCAGCACTTTCTTTAAAGCCATTAAGCTAGGCATAAAGTGCTCAAGTAATGGATCCACCCGGATCCCAAGGTATATCAAAGCCAATTTTAATTAACAATGATTTGGCATTTAGTAGTGATCACAAAGCAACATATATCATGCAATGACAAAGTCTAACACTCTTCCTATGCATCAGCATGTCATACAAGAACAATTCATGCACATCAAGTAAAGGCCAATACATAGCATAAGTAGTTTCTTGCATTTTTTTCGTGTTGGAAACATAGGGAGGTGGAGATGTAGTTCCTCTCTCATAATAATTACAATTAGGAGCATCAAGCACATGCATATTATATTCATCAAAATCATCATGTGCAACAATAAAAGGCAACCCATCAATATAATCCTTAATAAGAACAAACTTCTCCGATATAGTGTAGTTTGGAGAATTCAAAAGGATAATAGGACTATCATGTGTGGGTGCAATAGCAACAATTTCATTCTTGACATAAGGAACTATAGCAAGTTCATATCCATAAGCATAATTCATATTGGCATCATGGCCACAAGCATAGCAAGCATCATCAAAAAGGATATTTCAAAAGAATCAACGGGATCATAGCAATTATCATAGCATTCATCCTTCGGTAAGAACGAAGGGACATTAAACAATGTATGAGTTTAAGAGTTACTCTCATTAGAAGGTGGGCACGGGTGATCAATCCGCTCTTCCTCCTTTTGTTCTTCGCTCTCCTCATCATCTTTTTCATCCAATGAGCTCACAGTTTCATCAATTCCTTCTTCCATAGACTCCTACAAAATATTAGTCTCTTCTTGGACAGTGGAGACTATCTCGATAAATGCATTAATATCGGAATTGTATTTGTAATTATCATAGCAATATTTAAGGATGGCAAATTTTTAGGTCTATAAACATCATATCAAAAGCTTCAAACTTTCAAAACAATGATTCAATTTCATAAGCACCCTTAAAAGCAACAAATTCTTCTATTCATTCCACATCATAATAATCATATATAGCATTGGCATAAGAAGCCAAGGTTTCATTATCATTAAATTCGCATGAAAAGGGAAGATGTGGAGCGTTCATCCTAGAGCAACAAGTATAATTATTTCTCAAGCAT
Organism: Triticum aestivum; assembly: GCF_018294505.1. NCBI lineage: Eukaryota > Viridiplantae > Streptophyta > Magnoliopsida > Poales > Poaceae > Triticum > Triticum aestivum. The sequence continues at coordinate 549,489,146 of NC_057795.1, read as the reverse complement.
AGCTCCGGAGCATACCAATGCAACATATAAATTTGATCCCATAACAATTTCCCTTTATCTGTCAAGCGATAATCCCTAAAGTATTCACGTTGATCCAACGTTACTCCCATTATCAAGTTGAATGGGGTTTTCTCAGGATTATCAAAGTAGTGCATAATATTTTTCACATAACGAGCACCGAGGGTTTTAGGAGGTTCCCCATCTCCATGATTAGCAAGTACAACTAATTTTTTTGGTGTTTCGTGTTCCATATCCATAACTAAAGATAGAGAACAACTTAGAATAGGAAATAAAAACTACTTAGTGATAAAGCAAACAAGCACACAAGAGAATATTCACCCCATGCTATTGCTCCCCGGCAACGGTGCCAAAAAAAGGTCTTGATAACCCACAAGTATATGGGATCGTTTGTAGCCTTCTTCGATAAATAAGAGTGTCGAACCCAATGAGGAGCTAAAGGCAGAAAAAATATTCCCTCAAGTTCTGTCGACCACCAATACAACTCTACGCACACTTGACGTTTGCTTTACATAGAACAAGTATGAAACTATTTTGCAAGAATAAAACTACGAGTACTTTGCGAGAATAAAACTACGGATAAAATGCAAGGTAGTAAAAGTAGATAGCTTTTGTCAACGAGAAAGTCATTTGTCCCTAGGAAATCGATAACAAGTAGCGGTAATCATTCTTGCAATTTTATATGACGGAGAGGCATGAGCTAACATACTTTCTCTACTGGGATCATTTGCACTTATGATTGGATCCCTAGCAAGCATCCGCAAGTACTAAAGATCATTAAGGTTGTGAAACCCAACCATAGCATTAAGTATCAAGTCCTCTTTACTCCCATACGCCATGACCCACTTATCCGCGTTTAGGTTGCTGTCATCCCCCGCAACACTGACAATAAGCAAACCATGAACATATTGCAACTCCCTATAGCGGGGGACCCTCATGTTTGCGCGAGACGGAGGGCACCGTAGGACAGCACCATAAATAAAATATACAATCATACCAACCAAGATCACAATTAAACCATAGGATAAAACAGATCTACTCAAACAACATAGGATAACCATAGATCATTGGGAAATAATATATGGAGTTGAGCACCATGTTTAAGTAGAGATTACAGCGGGAAGAAGGGGTGTTACACCACTGCATAGAGGGGGGAGAGTTGGTTTTGACGGTAGCAAGATTGTTGATGTAGATCTCCGTCATGATCCTTGCCCCGGCGGCACTCCAGCGCCACCGGGAGAGAGTCCCCCTCCTTCTTCTTCCTCCTTGCCCCCCTAGATGGGAGGAGGGTTTCCCCTCTGGTCCATGGCCTTGATACGTCTCCAACATATCTATGATTTATGAAGCATTCATGCTATTTTATTATCTGTTTTGAATGATTACGGGCTTTATTATACACTTTTATATTACTTTTGGGACTAACCTATTAACCAGATGCCCAGCCCATATTGCTGTTTTATTGCCTATTTCAGTATTTTGAAGAAAGGCAATATCAAACGTAGTCCAAACCGAATGAAACCTTCGGCAGCGTGATTTTTGGAAAGATTATGATCCAGGAGACTTGGAGTGTAAGTCGGGGGGTCATCGAGGAAGCCACGAGACAGGGGGGGTGCGCCCACCCCCCTGGGCGTGCCCTACCCTCTCATGGGCCCCTCGAGGCTTCCCTGACCGACTTCTTTCGCCTATATAAGCCTATGTACCCTAAAAACATCGAATATCAAGATAGACTGGGAGTTCCGCCGCCGCAAGCCTCTGTAGCCACCAGAAACCTCTCGGGAGCCCTTCCCGGCACCCTGCCGGAGGGGGGATCCTTCACCGGTGGCCATCTTAATCATCCCGGTGTTATCCATGACGAGGAGGGAGTAGTTCACCCTCGAGGCTGAGGGTATGTACCAATAGCTATGTGTTTGATCTCTCTCTCTCGTGTTCTCTCTCGTGTTCTCTCTCGTGTTCCCTCTATGGCACGATCTTGATGTATCCCGAGCTTTGCTATTATAGTTGGATCTTATGATGTTTCTCCCCCATCTACTCTCTTGTGATGAATTGAGTTTTCCTCTTGAAGTTATCTTATTGGATTGAGTCTTTAACGATTTGATAACAGTTGATGTATGTCTTGCCGTGCTTATCTGTGGTGACAATGGGATATCATGTGCCACTTGATGTATGTTTTGGTGACCAACTTGCGGGTTCCGCCCATGAACCTATGCATAGGGGTTGGCACACGTTCTTGTCTTGACTCTCCGGTAGAAACTTTGGGGCACTCTTTGAAGTACTTTGTATTGGTTGAATAGATGAATCTGAGATTGTGTGATGCATATCGTATAATCATGCCCACGGATAGTTGAGGTGGTTTCGTACCCTACCATAATCTCTTTGTTTGTTCTCCGCTATTAGTGGCTTTGGAGTGACTCTTTGTTGCATGTTGAGGGATTGTTATATGATCTATCTATGTTATTATTGTTGAGAGAACTTGCACTAGTGAAAGTATGAACCTTAGGCCTTGTTTCCTACCATTGCAATACCGTGTACGCTCACTTTTATCATTAGTGACCTTGCTGTTTTTATAATTTCAGATTACAAATACCTTTATCTACCATCCATATTGCACTTGTATCACCGTCTCTTCGCCGAACTAGTGCACATATACAATTTACCATTGTATTGGGTGTGTTGGGGACACAAGAGACTGTTTGCTATTTGGTTGTAGGGTTGCTTAAGAGAGACCATCTTCATCCTACGCCTCCTACGGATTGATAAACCTTAGGTCATCCACTTGAGAGATATTTGCTACTGTCCTACAAACCTGTGCACTTGCAGGCCCAACAACGTCTACAAGAAGAAGGTTGTGTAGTAGACATCAAGCTCTTTTCTGGCGCCGTTGCCGGGGTGGTGAGTGCTTGAAGGTATATCTTTAGATCTTACAATTGAATCTTTTTGTTTCTTGTTTTATCACTAGTTTAGTCTATAAAAGAAAACTACAAAAAATGGAATTGAGTTTGTCTCATATGCTTCACCTTTTTAATATCTTTCGTGAGAATGATGGTAAGGAAAATTGTGCTCAAGTGTTAGAAGAAGAAATCTATAAAATGTTTGGCACTAAATCTTTGAATAATGAGCATGATTGCAATGTTGTTAGTATGAATTCCTTGAATATCCATGATTCTAATGATATGCAAAGCCACAAGCTTGGGGAAGCTGTGTTTGATGAATATGATATTTTTTGTCCCCCAAGTTTTGATGAGAATATTTTTTATGATGAAAGCATGCCTCCTATTTATGATGATTATATTGATGAAAGTGGGTTTGGAAGAGTGTCAACTTTAGGTAGTATTGATCCCACTATTTTTGAGGATGTTGAATCTTATTGTGACGAATATGAAAGTGGATTTGGAAGAGTGTCAACTTTATTTAGTGATGATTCCACTATTTCGAAAGAGGTTCCAATTGATTATGAGAACAAAGTTGCTATCTATGATGGTTATTGTGATGACTTGTATGCTATTAAGAATAATGATAACCATGAAACTTGTCATCATGATTTTTGTTTTCAATTGGATTATGCCTCACATGATAATTATTTTGTTGAGTTTGCTCCCACTATTATTTATGAGAAGAAATTGGCTTATGTGGAGAGTAGTAAAATTTCTATGCTTGTAGATCATGAAAGGAATGCTTTAGGTGCTGGTTATATTGTTGAATTCATTCATGATTCTACTGAAAATTATTATGAGGGAGGAACATATGCTTGTAGGGATTGCAATAACATCAAGTTTCCTCTCTATGTGCTTAAATTTTTGAAGCTATGCTTGTTTTACCTTCCTATGCTAGTTGATTATTGTTCCCATAAGTTGTTTGCTCACAAAATCCCTATGCATAGGAAGTGGGTTATACTTAAATGTTCTAGTCATATTCTTCATGATGCTCTCGTTATGTTTCAATTCTTATCCTTTATGGGAGCATCATTGTCAGCATCATGCCTAGCTAGAAAGGCATTAAAGAAAAGCGCTTGTTGGGAGACAACCCAATATTTATCCTTACTGTTTTTGTGTGTACACATGATTATGCTACTTTAGTAATCATGTTTTATAGCTTTTGTTTCAATAAAGTGCCAAGTAGAACCTTTGGGAAGACTTGGGTGAAGTCTTTATGATCTTGCTGTGAAAAACAGAAACTTTAGCGCTCACGAGATTAGCTTCCATTTTTTACTGGAGAGTGCTTTTAGGTTGATTATTTTTGCATATGATTAATATACAAATTCCTCAGGTACACCAATTTATTTCATAATTTTTGGGCTTCCAGAAGTATACGTTTGATACAGATTACTACAGACTGTTCTGTTTTTGACAGATTCTGTTTTCATTGTGTTGTTTGCTTATTTTGATGAATCTATGGCTAGTATGTAAGGGTATGAACCATAGAGAAGTTAGAATACAGTAGATATTACACCAATATGAATTTAGAATGAGTTCATTACAGTACCTAAGTGGTGATTTATTTTCTTATACTAACGGAGCTTACGAGTTTTGTGTTGAGTTTTGTGTGGTTGAAGTTTTCAAGTTTTGGGTAAGGATTCGATGGACTATGGAATAAGGAGTGGCAGGAGCCTAAGCTTGGGGATTCCCAAGGCACCCCAAGGTAATATTCAAGGACAACCAAGCAAATAAGCTTGGGGATGCCCCGGAAGGCATCCCCTCTTTCGTCTTCGTTCATCGGTAACTTTACTTGGAACTATATTTTTATTCGCCACATGATATGTGTTTTGCTTGGACCGTCATTTTCTTTAATTAGTATTTGCTTGATTTTATTTATAATAATTATTTGCATCTTTATTTTCAATAAAAATTTCAAGGATAGCCTTTACCATGCTTATTTTGCTAGTATACATGTTGCTGTTTGAAAACAGAAAGTTTACCGCTGTTGCAAAAATTCCCTAGAAATGTAAGAGAGTGATATAATGTTGAATATTTTTTCATAATGAGCTCTGATAAATCTTCTAGAGCTTAGTATTTTTCTTATAATTTTTGGAGTTAGGGAAGTATGATGAATCTTGCATTCTTTGCAGACTATACTGTTTTGGCAGATTGCTGTTATGTTTGCATTGTTTGCATATGCTTGCTTGTTTAATGATTCTATTTGAGGATAGGAGTATTAAATATGCAGAGACATTTAGTATGAAATGTTGAATAATAATGTTAGTAATTTGTTACAGTAGAAAATGATAAGGTTTTGCATTGTTTTATACTAATCTATCTCACGAGTTCTTGTTGAGTTTGGTGTGGATGAAGCTTTTGATAAAAAGAGAAACCATGGTATAAGAGGAATTAAGGAGACACAAAAGCTCAAGCTTGGGGATGCCCAAGGCACCCCAAGATAATATTTCAAGAAGTCTCAAGTATCTAAGCTTGGGGATGCCCCGGTAGGCATCCCACCTTTCTTCTTCAACAACTATCGGTTAGTATCGGTTGAACCTAAGTTTTTGCTTCTTCACATGAGTCGTGCTATCCTTGCAATGCCATTTTGTTTTGCTTTGCTTGTGTTTTGAATATGATACCAAGATCTGAAATTCTTAAATGAGAGAGAGTTTTCACATAGTTACATAATTATTTTAGCTACTCTTTGGTCTTCACTTATATCTTTTTGGAGTAGTTTTTCATTTACTCTTGTGCTTCACTTATATCCTATGAGTAAATGGTTGAGTGAGTTGAATGTCATAAATCTGAAATTATATATGTTTCATTTGCTTATTCCATGGGGAGTAATGACTTCACATCTAAGAAGTAGAAATAGTAAGTTTATTGACGGTTAGCAAGCATTGTATTGGTCATTTGAACAATTCATGAAAGAATATTGAAGGAAGAGAGATTTCACATATAAATATATTATCATAGACATCTTTTATAATTGTGAGCACTCATTAAGTATGACATGTTAAAGAGTTGATGTTGGACAAGGAAGACAACGTAATGGGTTATGTTTTCTCACATCTCAGTTAAAGTATATTGTCATGGATCATTCAAACATGTTGAGCTTGCCTTTCTCCCCTTGCTAGCCTAAAATCTGTACTAAGCGGGAATACTGCTTGAGCATCCAATATCCTTAAACCCAGTTTTTGCCATGAGTGTCCACCATACTTACCTATATGTGGTATTTACCTGCCGTTCCAAGTAAATTTGCATGTCCCAAACTCTAAACCTTCAAATTATAATATGTTTTGTGTGCCTGAATTGCTCATGTAGCAACTAGGGGCTGTCATTGTCTTCCATGCTAGGTGGGTTATTCTCAAGAGGAGTGGACTCCGCTCCTCATTCACGAGAAAGTGGCGGTAACCGGGATGCCCAGTCCCATGATCAAAAAGATCAAAATTAAATCAAAATAATTGTAAACAAAACTCCCCCAGGTCTGATGTTAGTTGGAGGCACCCGTTGTTTCGGGCAAGCCATGGATTGATGATTGTTGGTGGAGGTGGAGTAAAAACTTTTACCATTCTGTTTGGGAACCGCCTATAATGTATGTAGTATGGAAGATATTGGGAACTCTTGGTTGTTATGTTGACATTGAGATCATACCTCTCAAAATTATTTATCTCTATTTCAAAATCGAGCTCTGGCACCTCTACAAATCCCTGCTTCCATCTACAAAGGGCCTATCTTTTACTTTATGCCTTTTACTTTATGCAAGAGTCAAGGTGATCTTCACCTTTCCCTTTTTCATTTTATCCTTTGGCAAGCACTTTGTGTTGGGGTGATCCTGATATATATATATATATATCCAATTGGACGTAGGTTAGCATGAACTATTATGGTTGACATCACCCAAAGGCGAATACGTTTGGAGGCAACACTATAAGCCCCTATCTTTCTTAGTGTCTGATTAAAACTTCATAACCACAAGTATTGCGTGAGTGTTAGAAATTGTAGAAGACTATATGATAGTTGAGTATGTGAAGTTTGCTAAATCAAAGCTCTGACATAGACCCTTCCTGAAAATAAGATGAATTGCAATTGTTTGATGACTAAGAATGAAGTTTGCTAGTTTTCAAGAAAGTTTATGGTCTATGCTTTAACATTTGAATTGATTGTTACTTGATCATGAAAAGTTTTATGAGATGAACTACTGTTATGACATATAATGACACTAGTAAAGGTGATTGAAATTATCTTTGATCAAACTTGTGCACCTGCTAGCATTCACACTTCATAAATTCTTTCTTTTATCATTTACCTACTCGAGGACGAGCAGGAATTAAGCTTGGGGATGTTGATACGTCTCCAACGTATCTATAATTTATGAAGCATTCATGCTATTTTATTATCTGTTTTGAATGATTATTGGCTTTATTATACACTTTTATATTACTTTTGGGACTAACCTATTAACCGGAGGCCCAGCCCATATTGCTATTTTATTGCCTGTTTCAGTATTTCGAAGAAAAGCAATATCAAACGGAGTCCAAAAGGAATGAAACCTTCGGCAGCGTGATTTTTGGAAAGATTATGAACCAAGAGACTTGGAGTGCAAACCGGGGGGTCATCAAGGAAGCCACGAGACAGGGGGGCGCCCACCCCCTGGGCATGCCCTACCCTCTCGTGGGCCCCTCGAGGCTCCCCCGACCGACTTCTTTCGCCTATATAAGCCTACGTACCCTAAAAACATCGAATATCAAGATAGATCGGGAGTTCCACCGCCGCAAGCCTCTGTAGCCACCAGAAACCTTTCGGGAGCCCTTCCTGGCACCCTGACGGACGGGGGATCCTTCACCGGTGGCCATCTTCATCATCCCGGCGCTATCCATGACGAGGAGGGAGTAGTTCACCCTCGAGGCTGAGGGTATGTACCAGTAGCTATGTGTTTGATCTCTCTCTCTCGTGTTCTCTCTCGTGTTCCCTCTATGGCACGATCTTGATGTATCCCGAGCTTTGCTATTATAGTTGGATCTTATGATGTTTCTCCCCCTTCTACTCTCTTGTGATGAATTGAGTTTTCCTCTTGAAGTTATCTTATTGGATTGAGTCTTTAATGATTTGATAACAGTTGATGTATGTCTTGCCGTGCTTATCTGTGGTGACAATGGGATATCATGTGCCACTTGATGTATGTTTTGGTGACCAACTTGCGGGTTCCGCCCATGAACCTATGCATAGGGGTTGGCACACGTTCTTGTCTTGACTCTCCGGTAGAAACTTTGGGGCACTCTTTGAAGTACTTTGTGTTGGTTGAATAGATGAATCTGAGATTGTGTGATGCATATCGTATAATCATGCCCACGGATACTTGAGGTGACAATGGAGTATCTAGGTGACATTAGGGTTTTGGTTGATTTGTGTCTTAAGGTGTTATTCTAGTATGAACTCTATGATGGATTGAGCGGAAAGAATAGCTTCACGTTATTTTACTACAAACTCTTGAATAGATAGAACAGAAAGGATAACTTTGAGGTGGTTTCATACCCTACCATAATCTCTTCGTTTGTTCTCTGCTATTAGTGGCTTTGGAGTGACTCTTTGTTGCATGTTGAGGGATTATTATATGATCTATCTATGTTATTATTGTTGAGAGAACTTGCACTAGTGAAAGTATGAACCTTAGGCCTTGTTTCCTACCATTGCAATACCGTTTACGCTCACTTTTATCATTAGTTACCTTGCTGTTTTTATAATTTCAGATTACAAACACCTTTATCTACCATCCATATTGCACTTGTTTCACCGTCTCTTCGCCAAACTAGTGCACCTATACAATTTACCATTGTATTGGGTGTGTTGGGGACACAAGAGACTCTTTGCTATTTGGTTGCAAGGTTGCTTGAGAGAGACCATCTTCATCCTACGCCTCCTACGGATTGATAAACCTTAGGTCATCCACTTGAGGGAAATTTGCTACTATCCTACAAACCTGTGCACTTGCAGGCCCAACTAAAAGTGCAATATTGCACTAAAGTGTTTTTGACATTGATGACAACTTCATTTGTGTTTCTAACCACATGCTCTAAGTGTTAACAACTCCGATTAAGCTAAAAGTGAAGCTTGGATGGTTATTTCCTCTCTTATTGAAAAAAGGGAAAGCGGTGTGCTCAAGAAAAGAAGACTACCTTAAAGTTTTCTTATTTCTTGAGTCCTTAGGGCATCCGCACTATTAAGAGGGGGTGCATCAAAAAAACATCCGGGGAATCAACTTACCTTCTCACATTGATCTAAAAATCCTAGTACCAAGTTTCTGTTCAGGCTGGAACTTCCGGGACAGCCGGAACTTCCGGGGACCGGAATGTCCGGGCAGGGTCCGGGAAGCTTCCGGGGTACCCAGAGAAACCGCACTTTTTTGCAATCTCTCTGTGTAGCCCGGAACCTCGCCGGACCCTGGACGGAACTTCCGTCGCCCGGAACTTCCGGGGCGGCCGGAACTTCCGGGCATCGGAATTTCCGTCCCCTGTTTCAGCAGCTTCCGGGGTACTACTGGGAGGTGCAAACTCTCTGTGTAGCCCGGAACCTGTCCAGAACTTGGCCGGAACTTCCGGTGTCCGGAACTTCCGTCTGTGTCCGGAACTTCCGGGCTATGCAGAAATCTGCCTCCAACGGCCAGATTTCATCCCCACCTATAAATAGTCTTCTTCTTCCTCACGAAGGGTTGACGACTCCATTTCTCTCACCTCCATTTTCAGACCTTGATTTCTTGGAGATCTCCCTTCCTAGCCAACCAAAGCTCTTGATCTTTTGGGAAGCAAACGAGAAGTGATCGATCTACACATTCACCAAAGCGAAAGTTGATTCCCCCTTGTCTTTGTGGTGCTTCTTGTTACTCTTGGAGGTTGGAGACTCCTAGGCGTTAGGAGTGCTTCGGCGAGGAATCGACCATTGTGATTTCCCCCGGAAAGTTTGTGAGGGTTTGGAGACCACCCCAAGGTCTACCACTAGTGGTTGAGAAACACCTTCATGGTGTTGTCTCAAGGAGAGAATAGGGTGAGCCTTCGTGGCGTTGGTGTGCTTTCGTGGTAACATCCACCTCTCTAAACGGTGACGTAGCTTCCCTCCAAGGAAGTGAACATCGGCATACATCCTCGTCTCTCAGAGTTGCAGTTATTCCTAACCCTAACTCTCTACTTGTGGTTACTTGTCTCTTAGCACTTACTTATATCATCTTGTGCTTGCTTACTCATATATTTGTGTTACTTGATTATCTTGCTTAGCTCATTAGTATCATACTTGAAATTGTTAGTCTCACTTTCATTTTCCGCATTATTGCCTAAAATTGCTTAGCAACAATTAAAATTTGTAATTGTACATATTCACCCCCCTCTAGGTCCATATCGATCCTTTAAATTGGTATCAGAGTCTCGTGCTCTATTCTTGTGGCTTAACCGCCCTAGAGAGAGATGAACCCGGATGGGACTCCCCTGGTTGTAGATCCTAAGGATAAAGGCGAGGCTTCCTCTGAAGTCAAGTCCTTTACGTTAGAGGATCTAGAACGGGCCCTTGCTAAGCAAAAAGAGGAACATGATGCTTCTCTTGAGGCCTTGGTCCAAATGAGATTAGCCACGTTGTCCACAGTGCTTGCACCACTCTCGGGTGGTGCTTCTTCGAGGCCAACTGTGCCTACTCCATCACTTGGTCAACAACCTCCTAGCAATGAACACGCCAGTGTTCCTTGGCTTTATGCAAGACCTCAGGTTGAGAAACCAAGATATAATCCTCAAGGCAAGCCTCCTTTACTCAGTGCCACTTCCGATTTTGCTTTGTGGAGAGTTGTTATGCAGGATCATCTTCGACATGGAAACGATGAAATGCTGGAGATCTTGGAGTATGGCTATCATGTGGTTGATCCAAAGAACCCCACACCAAGAGAAATATATGACAAGAACCTCAATGACACTGCAATCATGTGTATAAGGAGAGGTATGTATGAAAAGCAAAGGAGACCGTTCATACACATCACAAGTGCCAAGGAACTATGGGAAAGTATTATACGATCCAAGACTGGCACTTCTACCCTCCGAAGTGCTCAATATGAAATTGCCAAGGGGCAATTGCAAAACTTTTGTATGGAAAAAGGTGAAACCCCCAATCAACTTCATGAGCGTCTCATGACTCTCACTGTGGATATTGAGTCATGTGAGTGTGACAAGACACAAGATGGATTCAACATGACTAAGAGGTTCCTTGTGGATAAGTTGCTTCATGCTCTTGCTCCATATCACCATCAAATGGTGTGGGACATAAGACAACACCATACCTTCAAGGAAATGACTACAAATGACATCATATCCACCTTCCAACTATTTGAAGAGTCAAAGGATAATGCCATAAAACATCTTGCCATGCATGGTTCCCCATCATCAAAGATCAATCTTGCATTGACGGCCAAGCATGTATGTGAAGATGAGCAAAGTGAAGAAGAAGATGATGATGATGATGATGATGAAGATGGTGCTGAGATTGAATCCGACGAAGGCCCTTCATATGAAGACATGGCTCTTTTGTCAAGAAGTTTAGCGCGGGAAAATTCAAGGGAAGATTTCAAAAGAAGAAAGTAAGAAAATGCTACAACTGTGAAGAAACCAATCACTTCTCCAACGAGTGCCCTTATGAGAAGAGAGAAGATAAACCAAGGTTTCCCAAGACCTTTCCCAAGAAGAAGTTGCCAAATCCTTTGAACTCCAAGCTCAAGAAGAGAGATGGAAAGGCAATGGTTGCTCAAGAAGAATCTGATCCGGATGATGTTAGTGGTGTTGCCGGAGTTGCTCAAGACTCTCAAAACACCTTGAGGTTAGTAAACAAGAGTGGTGACGTGGTCACCTACAACTACATGAAAGATTACAAGGCCAACGCTCACAAATGCCTAATGGCAAAGGCCATGGTTGAAGAAGGAGAGGACCAAAGCTCTTCTGACAAGGTCAGGGTAACTCCACGATCAAATCCTCCTCTTTTCACTCCTTCTACTCCTAGTGATGAGTATCTTGATGCGGAGGATAGCTATGAGGATGATGATCTAGATGATCCTATGATTGCTAAACTTAATAAGTTCATGTGCTCCCTCAAAGGAAAGAAACTCACTATGTTTCGTATGCTTATGGAGATGGTGAGTAAGCACACCATCACCATTAAGGAACTCGAAACCCTCGTCACCGAGGAAAAGGAAAAGTGTGAAATCCTTGAGCGAAAAGTCCAATATGAGGAAGTTCACACTAATGATCTTGCCTCCTTGAAAAAGGCTATTGACTCTTGTGAAGAGTTAATGAATGATAAAAGTAAGCTTGTGAAGTCTCATGCTTCTCTATCTAAGGATTGTGAGCTTCTATCCGTGTCTCTCAAGACTAAGGAAGGAGAGCTCACCGTTCTTAGAAAGAGTTTTGAGACACTCAAACTTACTTATCTTGAAACTCTAGCCAAGGCTTACTCTTCCCCTATTATAAATGTTGATGCTTGTACTACTAACTCTAGTAGTGATCTAGCATCTATTCTTCAGGAAAATCGTTTTCTCAAGGCTCAAATTGAGAAAGGTGTCATGACATGTGCTCAAGGGAAAAAGAATCTTGATGAGATATTGAGCCAACACAATGAGGTGTTTGCCAAAGAGGGACTTGGGTTTGACCCGAGCACAAGCAAGAAGAAGATGTCCTCTCAAAAGTGCACAACTCCTCTAAAAGAAACATTTGTAAGAGAAGGGCACAAGGAGAAAGGTAAGGTTGTTCGTGGGAAGGCCACAAGGGGCATGCCCACTCTCAACAAGCCTAAAGAGTTCATGCCTCCTTCCTATGTACTTAGTAAGACTAAGGATGGAGAAGTCTTTGCAAAATTTGTTGGTCCTCAAAATGCATTCCGGTTCTATGCTCTTTGGGTCCCTAAGACCCTTGTGACTAACTTGAGAGGTCCCATTGCAAAATGGGTGCCTCTAACCAAGTCGTAATTGTGTGTAGGTTGGCTTCTCCGGTGGAGTGAAATGGGTGATTGATAGTGGATGTACAAATCATATGACTGGAGATAGCAAATTGCTCTACGATTTCATGGAAGCCATTCAAACGTTCATGAGCATTATGTTTGGTGGAGGTTCAAAAGGACAGGTACTCGGGTTGGGCAAGGTGGCTATCACAAATGACATGTCGCTTGCAAATGTCATGCTTGTCGAATCCCTTAAATACCACTTGCTTTCTGTTTGCCAATTGGCTTCTATTGGTTATGATACACTCTTTGGACTAACCGATGTGAAAGTCTTTAAGAGAGATACTCTCGAAGTGGCCTTTGTTGGAGAGTTGGATGGCAACCTTTACACGGTTGATTTCTCGAAAGAGAGCACATTCCATGCAACTTGTCTAATGGCCAAGGCTGACAAGGGGTGGCTATGGCATCGCCGGCTGGCCCATGTCGGCATGAGAAATCTTCAAGATATCTTAAAGGGGAATCACATCCTTGGACTAAACAATGTCTCTTTTGAGAAAGATCGTGTGTGTAGTGCATGCATAGCCGGGAAGCAACATCAATCAAAGCACCCACCCAAGAACATAGTATCTACTTCAAGGCCCCTGGAGCTCCTTCATGTGGATCTTTTTGGGCTCCTTCATGGGATAGTATTGGTGGGAAAAAGTATGGGCTTGTCATTGTTGATCATTACTCAAGATATACATGGGTGTTCTTCCTCAAGTCCAAGGATGAAACCAAGATCACCTTTATTGATTTTGCCAAGCAAGCCCAACGCAAGTTTGACAAAGAAATTCTGGCAATAAGAAGTGACAATGGCTCTGAGTTCAAGAACTATACCTTGGAAGAATTTCTTAGTGATGAAGGGATTGAGCATAAATGTTCAGCTCCATACACTCCTCAGCAAAATGGTGTAGCCGAAAGGAAGAACCGTACACTTGTAGAGATGGCAAGGTCCATGTTGGATGAATACAAGTCACCACATAGTTTTTGGGCTGAAGCTGTCAACACCGCATGCCATGCATCAAACCGGCTCTTCCTCCGCACTATATTCGAAAAGACTCCATATGAGCTTCTAACTGGGAACAAGCCAAATGTCAAGTACTTTCGGGTATTTGGGTGCAAATGTTTCATCCTCAACAAAAGAGAACGGTTAGGAAAATTTCAATCCAAAACAATTGAGGGTATATTTGTTGGCTATGGATCAAACTCTCACGCCTATAGAGTCTACAACAAATCAAATGGATGTGTTGTAGAAACTTGTGACGTGGTGTTTGATGAATTTAATGGCTCCCATGGGGAGCAAGTTGATCTAAGTGATGCAGGTGAAGAAGATTCTTCTCAAGACATCTTGACTATGGGTGTTGGTGCACTTCTTCCTATGGAACAAGAACCTCATGATGATGATGAAGAAGATGGAAGTCTCACACATCATCAAACTACTTCAACACCCATATCATCACAAGCTTCTAGTGTTCAACCAATGCCCATAGTCCAAGTACAAGATGATGATCAAGTTCCTCTTCATGATAATCATCAAGAACAAGATCACCCTCAAGGGCAAATACAAGAAGGTGCAATCATTGACAATGAGCCTCAACAAATGCAAGAAGAAGAAGAAGAATTTCCACCACACATTAATGATCCATATGTTGAAGACGTGGATGATGGACATGAAGTTGAACCTCGCGAAACCTTAACCTCCATCATGCCTCGAGTGGCCGGTCGTGTTGATGTTGATAAGATCCTCACCGGCATATCGGAAGGTAGAGTCACTCGTAAACAATTGACAAACTTTTGTGCTCACTTCTCTTGTGTGTCTAGTGTTGAGCCTCTCAAGGTACAAGATGCGTTGATAGACAATGATTGGCTCATTGCTATGCAAGAAGAGTTGAATAGTTTTGAGCGCAATCAAGTGTGGTCATTAGTCAAGAGGCCAACTACAGAACACAACGTCATTGGAACAAAGTGGATTTTCAAGAACAAGCAAGATGAGAATGGTGTAATCATCCGCAACAAGGCAAGCTTAGTGGCACAAGGGTACTCACAAGTTGAAGGTTTGGACTTTGGTGAGACCTTTGCCCCCGTTGCCCGTCTTGAATCCATTCGCATCTTACTTGCTTATGTTGCCTTCAATGGCTTTACTTTACATCAAATGGATGTGAAGAGTGCTTTCCTTAACGGCCCTCTACAAGAAGAAGTATATCTATCACAACCACCTGGGTTCGTTGACCCCGATCACAAAGACTATGTATATAAACTTCATAAGGCTTTGTATGGCCTCAAACAAGCACCTCGTGCTTGGTATGATCATCTTAAGAAGTTTTTACTCGATGATGGTTTTGTGAGAGGGGTAATCGATCCCACTCTTTTTACTAAGAGGGACAAAGGTGATTTGATCTTATGTCAAATCTATGTAGATGATATAATTTTTGGTTCTCCTAACATTCATTTATGCAAGAAATTTGCGGCATCAATGACCAAGAATTTTGAAATGTCACTCAATGCGGATTTGAAGTTCTTCCTCGGATTTCAAATTCAACAATTTCAAAAGGAATTTTCTTGTCTCAAGCAAAATACCTCAAGGATATCCTAGCAAAATTTGGTATGACTGAT
This sequence comes from Triticum aestivum, assembly GCF_018294505.1. NCBI lineage: Eukaryota > Viridiplantae > Streptophyta > Magnoliopsida > Poales > Poaceae > Triticum > Triticum aestivum. The sequence continues at coordinate 549,473,607 of NC_057795.1, read as the reverse complement.
GCTAGCCCATGTAAGACACCCATGCCAACCAAAATTGTACTCACTGAAGACTCAAACGGTATCCCCTTCGACCCATCTAAATACCGCTCTATGATTGGTTCATTGCTTTATCTTTGTGCATCTAGACCAGACATCATGTTTAGTGTATGCATGTGTGCTAGATTTCAAGCTTCCCCTAGGGAAAGCCATCATAAGGCGGTTAAGCATATTCTCAGATACCTTGTTCACACCCCAAAGTTGGGTCTATGGTACCCCAAGGATGCTAAGTTTGATCTTATTGGGTACACGGATGCGGATTGGGCCGGAGACAAAGTGGATCGTAAGTCCACCTCCGGCGCATGTCAGTTTCTTGGACGCTCCTTGGTAAGTTGGTCCTCAAAGAAACAAAATTGTATTGCCCTCTCTACCGCAGAAGCAGAATACATTGCAACCGCCAGTTGTGCAACTCAATTACTATGGATGAGGCAAACTTTGAAGGATTACGGTATCACCTATAGACATGTGCCTCTTCTATGTGACAATGAAAGTGCCATCAATATTGCCGAGAACCCCAAAGATCATACCCGCACCAAGCACATTGATATTAGGTATCACTTCTTGAGAGATCATGTGGAGAAGGGTGATATTGACATTGCTCATGTTGGCATAGATAAGAAACTTGCAGATATTTTCACCAAGCCATTGGACGAAGCAAGGTTTTGTCAACTTAGGCGTGAACTTGGTATCTTGGAGCTTGACAATATTATGTGAAATCTAGTACCCATTCATGCATTTTCATAATGTCGTGTCTAGATCTAGGCATGTATTTAGGGGGAGACATTCAACCCATGAGTTATCTCACCCTATATGATGCATAAATAAACCAAACACTCTCAAAGTTACTATGTTATCTCTTTGTGACCTAGTACTTTAAATGATGGAGTTGTGATGTTGGGCTCAAGGTTAAAATCTTCGCAGTACCAAGTCACACATACTCAAACATGGTGGACTCGTCCACCGCCCTCTCCTAGAGAGGCTGGACTTTAAATCTTCATTTCTTTTTCTGTGTGTTTGTCCGGTGTTTTTCTCTCTATTTGGGTGTTCTCGTTGTTGCTCTTGTGTTTTGCCCCTAGCCTCTCTCATCTTAAAACCATCTGATCTTTATCTAGTGCACAAGCTTCAAATCATCTCCACATAAATGTTGATGTGGTGTGTGGTGTCGTGGGAGCTTTCGGACCCCCTCCCTCTAGTTCTCAGGAGTTCAGAGAGACTGTAATCTCTCTGGATATCACAGAACTTCCGGGGTGGGGCCTGGAACTTCCGGCCGCCAGAACTTCCTGCATCACCCAGAACTTCCAGGCGTCGCGGGTCGTGGGCACATATCACGGGCAGGGGATAACCAAGGGGTTCCTTTTCCCCCTTCTCCTCTGTTCCACTGCTCTCTCTCTCCCTGCGGTGCCCCTCACCCATCGGCGACTTCCGGGCGAGCTGTCGGCCCCCGGAACCTCCGGCCCCTTCTTCCCCTTCATCGTGCTTGGAGGGGATCTGTCCTCTCCACCATCTCCATGGAGGAAGGTAACCTAAGCTTCTCTCTGCTCTCTCTAGTTTCCTAGGGATTGTAGGCTACTCTTATGGTTCTAGGATAAACACAAACTTCACACTCTCAAGCCCTGCATCCACTTTAGATCTGCAGTGCTCCATGACATTCATTTCTCGATTGGTCGATCCATGCCCGTCCCCTACTTAGATTCGGAACGAACCTTGCGACCATGCTGGTGCGCGGAACTTCCGGGTAGGCCGGACCTTCCGGCCTCGCTAGGGTTTCCATGTTTCGGCTGGGTCGGTACTTCCGTTGGCCAGAACTTCCGGGTTCCCCGGAACTTCCGGCTTCCGGAACTTTCGTCCTTCCCGGAACTTCCGGCCTAAGCAGAGTTCTGCCAAATTTTCGACCAGTGAGATTATTTGATTTTCTTTTTTTTGAGGCTTGTGTACTTATTCTATCCCCAAAGCTAGGGTCAAGAAGACAACAGCTATTGTTTTGGGGCGTGAGAACATGTTTGACTGCCACCCTGAGGAAGATGCTGAGGCTGAAGACAGTGCATCTCCTCCTCCTGCTCCCGCCCACTCCAAGAAGCGGAAGACCGCTTCCAAGAAGGCAAAAGCACAAAATGTACAACCTCCTCCTCCTGAGCCAGTCACCATGAAGGGAATGCCCGCACCGGAGTGGATTGCTCTGCGCCGTGTCAATCCCTATCATCAAGACCGTGATCATGTGGCTGATTCCAAGTTTTGGACACTTTTCCAGCAAGGCAACTATGAAGAGATTTTTTCTCAGTTCGTCAACAAGTGTGTCATCCAGAAGAGTATCAACATTGCTCACTTTGACAAGACTCCAACAAACTCAGCTTATTTTGAGGGGATCCAAAACATGTGTGTGAAGCTCAACCTCCTTCCACTCATGCATTTTCAACATGATGTGTCTCCGCCTCTTGTGGCTCAATTCTATGCCACTGTGCATTTTGGGACTGATATGCAGCGTACTCTTACTTGGATGAGTGGTAATGAGAAGTTCTCTGCTCCGTTCTCTGTGATGGCCGGTCTTCTGGGCTATGAGTACACTGACATTACTGCTAACCGTGGATACAAGATTCACGACAAAGGGGTCTTCCAAGCTATTCACTTGGCTGATTTGTATCCTCCGTCCGGAAAGGTTGGATCTATTGGTGATCTTCTGCCTTTCTATGACATCATGCACCGTATCTTTCGAGGGATCCTTGCAGTCAAGGTGGGTGACAAGAACAAGATTCGTGGCCACCTCATTAACCTTCTTCACTTCACCTGTCATAACTCCAAGCAAGGCCCCATTGATGTGATGGACTTTTATATGGCATGAGATGTATAGTGTGGTAATGAACCGCAAGGTTCCTATCTATGCTCCATATATTACTGCTTTGATTGCTGAGATTGCTCCGGAGGCACTTGTGGGTCGGCGTCTGACTGGCCACTCCAGTGTGAACTTACTTGTTAAGAAGGGCAAGGCAACTACTCATGAGGGTGACGATGAGGAGGAAGAGGAGCTAAATGCTGGAAATCCACACCACTTTGAGCTTCGTCCCCGCTCACATACTTTTCATCATGGGGAGCCCAGTGACTCCGGGTCCAAGAAGAGCAACAAAATTTGGCGTCTTCTCAAGAACATGTTTTGTCTTCAACAAGATATGCATAAAAAGCAGAGGGAGGAGCACAAGTCTAGGAAGGAGAGCATGAAGGCTCTTAAGGATGGTATGCGTGCATCTAGTATGAACATTGCTCACGGCTCCGAGTCTCATGTGACTTCTTTTGAGAAGTACCAGTCCAAGTTTGCTCGGTTTGATGTTGAAGCCGGCGATGAAGCCTCTTCTCACCGCCCTCATGGCTCAGATTATTCTAGAGAGTCGTCTGAGGACCCTTCTGCGTCCCTCTCCTAGGGGGTGTTTGTGCATTATTCCATCTTCCCTTTTTGCCATCTAGGTGACAACAGGGGGAGATGTAGTGGTGCTTGATAGGGCCTATCATTTTATCTTTGTTTATATGCCTATTTACCAATGTTCCTTGAACCTTTGTTTTTATTTGCCTTCATTTGAATTTGAACTTGCTATTTGAACCTATTTATGTGCCGTTAATTAATCTATTTGTGTGTGAGAAACTTATGGCAAGGAGGTTACATGGCATATTCTATTTGCTCATACTGTAAGAGATATCTATCAGGCTAAGATTATATCTATATCTGTACCCTCACTATGAATAACAAATGTTAGTAAAGTGTTCTATGTTGATATATCATTCTTGTGTGGGTATGTATAGTGATAGGGGGGGAATCCTCTATCCATGTCATTTCATTTCAAATGCAATTTTAAAATAAGGCATGGGTTGTGGGGGAGTACCTCTCCTGTCATTAAAGTTGCTTAAGTCTGTATACACTTTATGAGTTTACCCTTTCAAGCATTGTTGTCATCTATGTCAAAAAGGGGGAGATTGAAAGTGCAATATTGCACTAAAGTGTTTTTGACATCGATGACAACTTCATTTGTGTTTCTAACCACATGCTCTAAGTGTTAACAGCCCCGATTAAGCTAAAAGTGAAGCATGGATGGTTATTTCCTCTCTTATTGGAAAAAGGGAAAGCGGTGTGCTCAAGAAAAGAAGAGTACCTTAAAGTTTTCTTATTTCTTGAGTCCTTAGGGCATCCGCACTATTAAGAGGGGGTGCATCATAAAAACATCCGGGGAATCAACTTACCTTCTCACATTGATCTAAAAATCCTAGTGCCAAGTTTCTATTCAGGCCGGAACTTCCGGGACGGCCGGAACTTCCGGGGACCGGAATGTCCGGGCAGGGTCAGGGAAGCTTCCGGGGTACCCAGAGAAACTGCACTTTTTTGCAATCTCTCTGTGTAGCCCGGAACCTCGCCGGACCCTGGCCGGAACTTCTGGGGCGGCCGGAACTTCCGGGCACCAGAATTTCTGTCCCCTGTTTCAGCAGCTTCCGGGGTACTACCGAGAGGTGCAAACTCTCTGTGTAGCCCGGAACCTGTCCGGAACATGGTCGGAAATTCCGGTGTCCGGAACTTCCGTCTGTTTCTGGAACTTCTGGGCTACGCAGAAATCTGCCTCCAACGGCCAGATTTCATCCCCACCTATAAATAGTCTTCTTCTTCCTCACGGAGGGGTTAACGCCTCCATTTCTCTCACCTCCATTTTCAGACCTCGATTTCTTGGAGATCTCCCTTCCTAGCCAACCAAAGCTCTTGATCTTTTGGGAAGCAAACGAGAAGTGCTTGATCTACACATTCACCAAAGCGAAAGTTGATTCCCCCTTGTTTTTGTGGTGCTTCTTGTTACTCTTGGAGGTTGGAGACTCCTAGGCGGTAGGAGTGCTCCGGCGAGGAATCAACCATTGTGATTTCCCCCGGAAAGTTTGTGACGGTTTGGAGACCACCCCAAGGTCTACCACTAGTGGTTGAGAAACACCTTCATGGTGTTGTCTCAAGGGGAGAATAGGGTGAGCCTTTGTGGCGTTGGTGTGCCTTCGTGGTAACATCCACCTCTCTAAACGGTGACGTAGCTTCCCTCCAAGGAAGTGAACATCGGCATACATCCTCGTCTCTCGGAGTTGCGGTTATTCCTAACCCTAACTCTCTACTTGTGGTTACTTGTCTCTTAGCACTTACTTATATCATCTTGTGCTTTCTTACTCATATATTTGTGTCACTTGATTATCTTGCTTAGCTCATTAGTATCATACTTGAAATTGTTAGGCTCACTTTCATTTTCCGCATTATTGCCTAAAATTGCTTAGTAACAATTAAAATTTGTAATTGTACCTATTCACCCCCCTCTAGGTCCATCTCGATCCTTTCACCAACAACGTCTACAAGAAGAGCGTCTACAAGAAGATTGTATCTCCCTCTCTGTTCTCTTCTATTTCGCGCTCCCCAGATCTGACCCTTCACGGTTTCTTAAATTCCTGGAGATCCGTAACTCCGATTGCGCTGAGATTTTTACACGATTTTTTTCCAGATAAAAGCTCACTTTCTCCCAAAGTAGAGCTCCAACCAGCATTCGAGGAGGGCATGATACACCAGGGAGCGCCTGGGCCCTGGTGGTGCACCCTGGTGGGTTGTGGAGGCCTTGGGCCTCCTTTTACGTTGATTCCACCTCCTAAAATTCACAAATATTCCAAAATAATTCTCCATAGATTTTCATTGCATTTGGACTTCGTTTGATTTGGATTTTCTGCAAAACAAAAACATGCAGCAAATAGGAACTGGCACTCGGCACTGGATAAGTAAGTTAGTCCAAATACATCATATAAAAAGTTGCCAAAAGTATGTAAAAGTTGTATAATATTGGCATGAAACAATAAAAAATTATAGATACGACGGAGACGTATCAATTATCCTCATTGCTGCAGAGAAGAATTGTGTCCTTGATGCACTGCTAGGTGAAAGGCCTGCTGCAGGAGCCGATGCGGATGTTATGAACGTCTGGCAAGCTCGATCTGATGACTACTCGATAGTTCGGTGTGCCATGCTTTACAGCTTAGAATCGGGACTTCAAAGATGTTTTGAACATCATGGACCATATGAGATGTTCTAGGAGTTGAAGTTAATATTTCAAGCAAATACCCGAGTTGAGAGATATGAAGTCTCCAACAAGTTCTATAGCTGCAAGATGGAGGAGAACAGTTCTATCAGTGAACACATACTCAGAATGTTTGGATATCATAACAACTTGACTCAGATGGGAGTTAATCTTCCAGATGATTGTGTCATTGACAGAGCTCTTCAATCACTGCCACCAAGCTATAAAGGCTTCATGATGAATTATAATATGCGAGGGATGGAAAAGACTATTCCCGAGCTCTTCGCAATGCTCAAAGTTGCGGAGGTAGAAATCAAGAAGGAGCATCAAGTGTTGATGGCTAACAAGACCACTAGTTTCAAGAAAAAGGCCAAGCGAAAGAAGGGGAACTTCAAGAAGAATGGCAAGCAAGTTGCCACTCCCGAGAAGAAACCCAAAGCTGGACCCAAGCTTGAAATTGAGTGCTTCTACTGCAAAGGGACTGGTCACTAGAAGCGGAACTGCCCCAAGTATTTGGTGGATAAGAAGGATGGCAAAGAGTACAAAGGTATAATTGATATACATGTTATTGATGTGTACCTTAATTACTAATTCTCGTAGTAGTGCCTGGGTATTTGATACCGGTTCGGTTGCTCATATTTGTAACTCGAAACAGGGACTACTGATTAAATGAAGATTAGCTAAGGACGAGATGACGATGCGCGTCAAAATGGTTCCAAGGTCGATGTGATCACCGTCGGATCTAGTTTAGTGTGAGACAATTATTCATTTAAATTAGAGAATAATGGTTGTTCTATTTATATGAGTAATATCTTTTATGGTCATGCACCCTTGAAGAGTGGTCTATTTCTGTTAAATCTTGATCGCGGGGATACACATATTCATAATATTGATGCCAAAAGATGCAAAGTTGATAATGATAGTGTAACATATTTGTGGCACTGTCGTTTAGGTCATATTGGTGTAAAGCGCATGAAAAAACTCCATGCAGATGGACTTTTGGAATCACTTGATTATGAATCTTTGATACTTGCAAACCATGCCTCATGGACCAGAAGACTAAAACTCCATTCTCCAGAACAATGGAGCGAGCTAATGACTTATTGGAAATAATATGTATCGATGTATACGGTCCAATGAGTGTTGAGGCTCGTGGCAGGTATCGTTATTTTCTGACCTTCACAAATGATTTGAGCAGATATGGGTATATCTACTTAATGAAACAGAAGTCTGAAACATTTGAAATGTTCAAAGAATGAGCGAAGTGGAGAATCATCGTAACAAGAAAATAAAGTTTCTACGATCTGATCGTGGAGGTGAATATTTGAGTTACGAGTTTGGCCTTCATTTAAAACACTGTGGAATAGTTTCAGAACTCACGCCACCTGGAACACCAAAGCGTAATGGTTTGTCCGAACATTGTAACCGTACTTTAGTAGACATGGTGCAATCTATGATGTCTCTTACCGATTTACCACTATTGTTTTGGGGTTATGCATTAGACACAACTGCATTCACATTAAACAGGGCACCGTCAAAATCCGTTGAGACGACATCCTATGAACTATGGTTTGGCAATAAACCTAAGTTGTCGTTCCTTAAAGTTTGGGGATGTGATGCTTATGTCAAAAGGCTTCAGCCTGATAAGCTCGAACCCAAATTGGAGAAGTGCATCTTCATAGGATACCCTAAGGAAGCAATTGGGTACTCCTTCTACCACAGATCTGAAGGCAAGATCTTTGTTGCCAAGAATGGAACCTTTCTAGAGAAGGAGTTTCTCTCAAAAGAAGTGAGTGGGAGGAAAGTAGAACTTGATGAGGTAATTGTACCTTCTCTCAATTGGGAAACTAGATTATCCAAGAAATTCATTCCCGTGATGTCTACACCAACTAGAGAGGAAGCTAATGATAATGATCATGAAACTTCAGATCAAGTGACTATAGAACCTTGTAGGTCAACCAGAGCACAATTCGCACCAGAGTGGTACGGCAATCCTGTTCTGGAAGTCATGTTACTTGACCATGACGAACCTACGAACTATGAAGAAGCTACGATGAGCCCAGATTCCGATAAGTGGCTTGAGGCCATGAAATCTAAGATAGGATCCACGTATGAGAACAAAGTATAGACTTTGGTGGATTTGCCCGATGATCAACGACCCATAGAGAATAAATGGATCCTCAAGAAGAAGACTGACGCTGATGGTAATGTTACTGTCTATAAAGCTCGACTTGTCGCAAAAGGTGTTTAACAAGTTCAAGGAGTTGACTACGATGAGAATTTCTTGCCCGTCGCGATGCTTAAGTTTGTTCGAATCATGTTAGGAATTGCCGCATTTTATGATTATGAAATCTGGCAAATGGACATCAAAATTGCAATCCTTAATTGATTTCTTAAAGAAGAGTTGTATATTATGCAACCAGAAGGTTTTTTCAATCCTAATGGTGCTAACATAGTGTGCAAGCTCCAGCGATCCATTTATGGACTGGTGCAAGCATCTCGGAGTTGGAACATATGCTTTGATGAGGTGATCAAAGCATATGGTTTTCTACAGACTATCGGAGAAGCCTGTATTTACAAGAAAGTGAGTGGGAGTTCTATAACATTTCTAATATTATATGTGGATGGCATATTGTTGATTGCAATTGATATAGAATTTCTGGATAGCATAAAATGATACTTGAATAAAATTTTTTCAATGAAAGACCTCAGTGAAGCTGCTTATATATTGGGCATCAAGATCTATAGAGATAGATCAAGATGCTTAATAGGACTTTCACAAAGCACATACCTTGACAAAGTTTTGAAGAAGTTCAAAATGGATCAGTCAAAGAAAGGGTTCTTGCATGTGTTACAAGGTGTGAAGTTGAGTAAAACTCAATGCACGACCACTTCAGAAGATAGAGAGAAAATGAAAGTCATTGCCTATGCCTCAACCATAGGTTCTATCATGTATGCTATGTTGTGTACCAGACCTGATGTGTGCCTTGCTATAATTTTAGCAAGGAGGTACCAAAAGTAATCCAGGAGTGGATCACTGGACAGCGATCAAGAACATCCTAAAGTACTTGAAAAGGACTAAGGATTTGTTTCTCGTTTATGGATGTGCCAAAGAGCTCGTCGTAAATGGTTACGTCAATGCTAGCTTTGACACTGGTCTGGATGACTCTAAGTCACAAACTGGATACATATTTTTATTGAATGGTGGAGCTGTCAGTTGCTGTAGTTCCAAGCAGAGCGTCGTGGCAGGATCTGTGTGTGAAGCGGAGTACATAGTTGCTTGGGAAGCAGCAAATGAAGGAGTCTGGATGAAGGAGTTCATATCCGATCAAGATGTAATACCTCGCGCAACAGGTCCAATGAAAATCTTTTGTGACAATATTGGAGCAATTCCTTGGCGAAGGAATCCAAATTTCACAAAAAGACCAAACACATCAAGAGACGCTTCAACTCCATCCGTGATCTAGTCAAGGAGGGAGACATAGAGATTTGCAAAATACATATGGATCTAAATTTCGCAGACCCGTTGACTAAGCCTCTTCCACGAACAAAACATGATCAGCACCAAGACTCCATGGGTGTTAGAATCATTACTATGTAATCTAGATTATTGACTCTAGTGCAAGTGGAAGACAGAAGGAAATATGCCCTAGAGGCAATAATAAAGTTGTTATTTTATATTTCCTTATTTCATGATAAATGTTTATTATTCATCCTAGAATTTTATTAACTAGAAACTTGATAAATGTGTGGATACATAGACAAAACACCATGTCCCTAGCAAGCCTATACTAGACTAGCTCGTTAATTAGTCGAAGATGGTTAAGTTTCCTAACCATAGACATGTGTTGTCGGAGGATGATGTGATGGACAAGACACATCCATTCGCTTAGCATAATGATTGTTCAGTTTTATTGCTACTGCTTTCTTCATGTTAAATACATATTCCTCCAACTATGAGATTATGCAACTCCTGGATACCGGAGGAATGCCTTGTGTGCTATCAAACATCACAATGTAACTGGGTGATTATAAAGATGCTCTACAGGTATCTATGAAGGTGTTTGTTGGGTTAGCATAGATCCAGATTAGGATTTGTCACTCCAAGTATCAAAGAGGTATCTCTGGGCCCTCTCGGTAATGCACATCATAAGAAGCCTTGCAAGCAAGCTGACTAATGAGTTAGTTGCGGGATGATGCATTACGGAATGAGTAAAGAGACTTGACAGTAATGAGATTGAACTAGGTATGAAGATATCGATATCCAATCTCGGGCAAGTAACATACCAATGACTAAGGGAATAATGTATGTTGTCATAACGGTTCAACCGATAAAGATATTCATAGAATATGTGGGAGCCAATATGAGCATCCAGGTTCCGCTATTGGTTATTGACCGGAGAGGTGTCTCGGTCATGTCTACATAGTTCTCGAACCCGTAGGGTCCGCACGCTTAACGTTCGAGGACGATTTTGTATTATATGAGTTATGTGAATTGGTGACCGAATGTTGTTTGGAGTCCCGAATAAGATCAAGGACATGACGAGGAGTCTCGAAATGGTCGAGAGGTAAAGATTGATATATAGGACGATAGTATTCGGACACCGGAAGTGTTTTGGGGGTACCGGGTATTTATCGGGTCACCGGAAAGGAGTTTTGGGCAACCCCGACAAAGATATGGGCCTATTGGGCCAAGAGAGGGACATACCAGCCCACAAGGGGCTGGTGCGCCCCCATATAGGCGAAATAGGAGGAGAAGTAAATGAGGGAAGGGAGAAAAAAGGGGAGGATTCGGCCTTCCCCTTTCCTTCCCCCCCCCCCACCCCCTCTTCTTTCCTTCCCCCTCCGATACTTATGGAAGGGGGGAGGCCGACTTGGAGGAGGCGCCCAAGTAGGATCCCTCCTACTTGGGGTGCCCCTTGCTGCTCCCCTCCCTCTCCCATATATATATATATATATATATAGGGGGGTAGGGGGGCACCACTAGAACACACAACATTAATTCCTAGCCGTGTGCGGCGCCCCCCCCCCCCCCTCCTCCACAGTTTACGCATCCGGTCATATTCACGTAGTGCTTAGGCGAAGCCCTGCATGGATCACTTCACGATCACCATCACCACACCATCATGCTGACACAACTCTCCCTTGACACTTTGCTGGATCAAGAGTTTGAGGGACGTCATCGAGCTGAATGGGTGCAGACTCGGAGGTGTCGTACATTCAATGTTTGATCGGTCGGAACAAGAAGAAGTTCGACTACATCAACTGTGTTGCTAAATGCTTCTGTTTTCTGTCTACGATGGTACGTGGACACACTCTCCCCCTCTCCTTGCTATGCATCTCCTACATAGATCTTGCGTGAGCGTAGGAATTTTTTTGAAATAGCATGCTACGTTCCCCAATAGTGGCATCCGAGCCAGGTCTATGCGTAGATGATATGCATGAGTAGAACACAAAGGGTTGTGGGCGGTGATCGTCATACTACTTACCACCAATGTCTTATTTTGATTCGGCGATATTGTTGGATGAAGAGGCCCAGACCAACCTTACATGACCACGTTCATGAGACCGGTTCCACCGACAGACATGCAACTAGTTTTTCATAAAGGTGGCTGGCGGGTGTCTGTTTCTCCAACTTTAGTTGAATCAAATTTGACTGCGGTCGATCCTTGTTCAAGGTTAAAACAGCAAAATTGATAAATCATCATTGTGGTTTTGTGCCGTAGTAAGAACGGTTCTTGCTAGAAACCCGTAGCAGCCACGTAAAACTTGCAACAACAAAGTAGAGGACGTCTAACTTGTTTTTGCAGGGCATGTTGTGATGTGATATGGTCAAGACATGATGTGATATACGTTGTTGTATGAGATGATCACGTTTTGTAGAATTTACCAGCAACTAGCGGGAGCTTTATGGTCGTCGCTTTATTGTATGAAATGCAAACGCCATGTAATTGCTTTACTTTATCACTAAGCAGTAGCGATAGTTGTAGAAGCAATAGTTGGCAAGACAACCACGATGCTATGATGGAGATCAAGGTGTCGAGCCGCTGATGATGGAGATCATGACGTTGCTTTGGAGATGGAGATCAAAAGCACAAAATGATGATGGCCATATCATGTCACATATTTTGATTGCATGTGATGCTTATCTTTATGCATCTTATTTTGCATAGTACGGTGGTAGCATTATAAGATGACCCCTTCACTAAATTTCAAGGTATAAGTGTTCTCCCCGAGTATGCACCATTGTGAAAGTTCTTCGTGCTGAGACACCACGTGATGGTCGGGTGTGATGGGCTCTATGTTCATATACAACGGGTGCAAGCCAGTTTTGCACATGCGGAATATTCGGGTTAAACTTGATGAGCCTAGCATGTACGGACATGGCATCAGAACATTGGAGACCAAAAGGTCGAACGTGAATCATATAGTAGGTATGGTCAACATAGAGATGTTCACCATTGATGACTACTCCATCTCACGTGATGATCGGACATGGTTTAGTTGATTTGGATCGCGTATCATTTAGATGACTTGAGGGATGTCTATCTAAGTGGGAGTTCTTAAGTAATATGATTAATTGAACTTAATTTGTCATGAACTTAGTCCTGATAGTTTTTTGCATATCTATGTTGTAGATCAATGGCCCGTGCTACCGTTCCTTTGAATTTTAATGTGTTCCTAGAGAAAGCTAAGTTGAAAGATGATGGTAGCTACTACAGGACTGGGTCCGTAACTTGAGGATTATCCTCATTGCTGCACAAAAGAATTATGTCCTTGATGCACCGCTAGGTGTACCATCCCTACCAGCAACTGCATACGTTGTGAACGCCTGGTAGTCGCGTGTTGATGACTACTCGATAGTTCAGTGTGTCATGCTTTACGGCTTAGAATAGGGACTTCAAAGACGTTTTGAACGTCATGGACCATATGAGATGTTCCAGGAGTTGAAGTTAATATTTCAAGCAAATGCCCTAGTTGAGAGATATGAAGTCTCCAACAAGTTCTATAGCTGCAAGATGGAGGAGAACAATTCTGTCAGTGAACACATACTCAAAACGTGTGGATATCATAATCACTTGACTCGGCTGGGAGTTAATCTTCCAGATGATAGTGTTATTAATAGAGTTCTCCAATCACTGCCACCAAGCTATAAAGGCTTTGTGATGAACTATAATTGCAAGGGATGGAGAAGACTATTCCCGAGCTCTTCGCAATGCTCAAAGTTGTGGAGGTATAAATCAAGATGGAGCATCAAGTGTTGATGGTTAACAAGACCACTAGTTTCAAGAAAAGGGGCAAGGGAAAGTAAGGGGAACTTCAAGAAGAATGGCAAGCAAGTTGCCACTCCAGGGAAGAAACCCAAAGTTGGACCTAAGCCTGAAACTGAGTGCTTCTACTGCAAAGGGACTGGTCACTGGAAGCGGAACTGCCCCAAGTATTTGGCGGATAAGAAGGATAGAAAAGTGAACAAAGGTATATTTGATATACATGTTATTGATGTGTACCTTACTAATGCTCGTAGTAGTGCCTGGGTATTTGATACCGGTTCGGTTGCTCATATTTGTAATTTGAAACAGGGGCTATGTATTAAACGAAGATTGGCTAAGGACGAGATGACGATGCATGTCGGGAATGGTTCCAAGGTCGATGTGATCGCCGTCAGCACGCTACCTCTACATCTACCTTCGGGGTTAGTTTTAGACCTGAATAATTGTTATTTGGTGCCAGCGTTGAGCATGAACATTATATCTAGATCTTGTTTAGTGCGAGACGGTTATTCATTTAAATCAGAGAATAATGGTTGTTCTATTTATATGAGTAATATCTTTTATAGTCATGCACCCTTGAAGAGTGATCTATTTCTGTTGAATCTCGATTGTGGTGATTCACATATTCATAATATTGATGCCAAAGATGCAAAGTTGATAATGATAATGCAACTTATTGCGGCACTGCTGTTTAGGTCATATTAGTATAAAGCGCATGAAGAAAATCCATGCAGATGGACTTTTGGAATCACTTGACTATGAATCATTTGATACCTGCGAACCATGCCTCATGGGCAAGATGACTAAAACTCCATTCTCCGGAACAATGGAGAGATCCAATGACTTATTCGAAATAATACATACTGATGTATGCGGCCCAATGAGTGTTGAGGCTCGCGGCGGGTATTGTTATTTTCTGACCTTCACAGATGATTTAAGGAGATATGGGTATATCTAGCTACTTAATGAAACACAATTCTGAAACATTTGAATAGTTCAAAGAATTTCAGAGTGAAGTTGAGAATCATCTTAACAAGAAAATAAAGTTTCTACGATCTGATCGCGGAGGTGAATATTTGAGTTACGAGTTTGGCCTTAATTTAAAACAACGTGGAATAGTTTCACAACTCATGCCACGTGGAACACCACAACATAATGGTGTGTCCGAACGTCGTAACCGTACTTTATTAGATATGGTGTGATCTATGATGTCTCTTATCGATTTACCACTATCATTTTGGGGTTATGCACTAGAGGCAGTTGCATTCACGTTAAATAGGGCACCGTCAAAATCTATTGAGATGACACCGTATGAACTGTGGTTTGGCAATAAACCTAAGCTGTCGTTTCCTAAAGTTTGGGGATGCAATCCTTATGTCAAAAGGCTTCAACCTGATAAGCTCGAACCCAAATCGAAGAAGTGCGTCTTCATAGGATACCCTTGATACATCTCCAACGTATCTATAATTTTTTATTGTTCCATGCTATTATATTACCTATTTTGGATGTTTATGGGCTTTATTTTACACATTTATATCATTTTTGGGACTAACCTACTAACCGGAGGCCCAGCCTGTATTGCTGTTTTTTTTTGCCTATTTCAGTGTTTTCAAGAAAAGGAATATCAAACAGAGTCCAAAGGGAATGAAACCTTCGGGAGCGTGATTTTTGGAACGAACGTGATCCAGAGGACTTGGAGTGCAAGTCAAGAAACAGCCGGAGCCTCCACGAGATAGGAGCCCCCCCTATAGGGCGCGCCCCCTATCTCATGGGCCCCTCGGGCGTCCACCGACATACTTCTTCCTCCTATATAAGCCTAAGTACCCCAAAAACATCCAGGAGCCACCCGAAACACAATTTCCACCACTGTAACCTTCTGTATCCGCGAGATCCCATCTTGGAGTCGTCGTCGACGTTCTGCCGGAGGGGGGATCCACCACGGAGGGCTTCTACATCAACATCCTTGCCTCTTCGATGAGTTGTGAGTAGTTTACCACAGACCTACAGGTCCATAGTTATTAGCTAGATGGCTTCTTCTCTCTCTTTGGATCTCAATACAATGTTCTCCCCCTCTCTTGTGGAGATCTATTCGATGTAATCTCTTTTTGCGGTGTGTTTGTCGAGATCCGATGAATTGTGGGTTTATGATCATATTTATCTATGAATAATAATTGAATCTTCTCTGAATTCTTTTATATGATTGAGTTATCTTTGCAAGTCTCTTCGAATTATCGGTTTGGTTTGGCCTACTAGATTGATCTTTCTTGCCATGGGAGAAGTGCTTAGCTTTGGGTTCAATCTTGCAGTGTTCTTACCCAGTGACAGAAAGGGTTGCAAGACACGTATTGTATTGTTGCCATCGAGGATAACAAGATGGGGTTTATATCATATTGCTTGAGTTTATCCCTCTACATCATGTCATCTTGCTTAATGCGTTACTCTGTTCTTATGAACTTAATACTCTAGATGCATGCTGGATAGCGGTCGATGTGTGCAGTAATAGTAGTAGATGCAGGCAGGAGTCGGTCTACTTGTTATGGACGTGATGCCTATATACATGATCATGCCTAGATAATGTCATAATTATTCGATTTTCTATCAATTGCTCGACAGTAATTTGTTCACCCACCATAATACTTATGCTCTCGAGAGAAGCCTCTATTGAAACCTATGGCCCCCGGGTCTATCTCTTATCATATTTGCTTCCAATCTACTTTTATTTGCATCTTTATTTTCTGCATCTATATTATAAAATACCAAAAATATATTTATCTTATCATACTATCTCTATCAGATCTCACTTTCGCAAGTGGCCGTGAAGGGATTGACAACCCCTTTATCGTGTTGGTTGCGAGTTCTTTGTTTGTTTGTGTAGGTTCATGGGACTTGTTGAGAAGCCTCCTACTGGATTGATACCTTGGTTCTCAAAAATTGAGGGAAATACTTACGCTATTATTGCGGCATCACCCTCTCCTCTTCGAGGAAAACCAACACAAGCTCAAGACGTAGCAAGAAGGATTTTTGGCGCCGTTGCCAGGGAGGTCTTCGTTCAAGTCAAGACATACCAAGTACCCATCACAAACTCATCTCCCTCGCATTTACATTATTTGCCTTTTGCCTCTCGTTTTCCTCTCCCCCACTTCACCCTTGCCGTTTTATTCGCCCTCACTTTTCCAATCTCCTCTCTTTCGCTTGCCTTTTTGTTTGCTTGTGTCTCCATGTGCCTTCTATGTGCTTGCATCTTTGCTTGCTAAAAATCTATTGATATGGATCCACTTAAAGTGTTCTACTTGGATCATCTTCGATCCTTATGCGCTCGTGCTGAAACCCCAACTAGCCTAGTTGATGGGAAATCTTTAGATGAGCATGCTCATTTTGTGCATCATCGTTTGTATGAAAAAGGGAAGGTCTTGTGGTATCATATAAATAGTTTTCTATGCTATGCTTGGAATCTTTGTGAAATTTGTGATTTTACTTGTTGCTCTAAGAACCTTAAAAAACACCTTCCCTACCTATGTGAGTTCAATGATAACAAAATCTTATCTTATTATGGAAAGGGTGTTTATAGTTACTATGATATCAAACAAATTGAAGAATTTGTTGTTTTTAAGGGTGCTCATGAAGTTGCTTCTTTGATTGAAAAGTATGATTTTACTCTCAACAAGTCTGAAAATTCCGTTATACTTAAATATTGCTATGAAAACTATGCTCATAATGTCTATGTCAAAGAATTTATTGAGAGAATGGCAGTTGCTTTGGAAGAAAACAATGATATACATGAATCTATAGATAATGATGATTCTGATGATTTGATTGAAATATCCCTTGATGAACATGATGCTTGCTATTCTTGTGGCCATGATGCCAATATTTATGAAGATGAATTTTCTGTAGTTCCTTATGTTAAACATGAGATCGTTGCTATTGCACCCATATTTGGTAGTTCCTTAAATGAAAAGCATGATTGCAATGATTTTACTATACATTCTCTTAATGTCAATTGTGCTAATAATATGCAAAACCCTAAGCTTGGGGATGCTAGTTTTGCTATGTTTACTACTTGTTGCAATGATCATGATTGGGGTGATTCTTCTTATGTTCTTAAAAATTTATTTAACCCCCATGATGAATATGAGATTGATAATAGTGTTTACAATATTATTGAAAGTGGGTTTGGAAGAGTGTCAACTTTAGATCCCACATATTTGGATTTTGATCAATCTTATGAAATTTTTGATAAAAGTGGGCTTGGAGAGGTCATGACTTTAGTTAATGTTAATCCCACTATTTTGGAAGAGTGTCAACTTTGCATGCATGTGAATTGTGTTGAGAATATGTTTTGTGATAGCTATGTTGTTGAATTTGCTTATGATCCTACATGTAATTATTATGAGAGAGGAAAATATGGTCGTAGAAATTTTTATCTTACTAAATTACCTCTCGTCGTGTTGAGATTGCTATCGTCTCTTTCTTCTTCCTTGCATATGCTAGTTTTTGCTTGCCTTGCAGATTTGTTTAATTATAATATGCCTATGCATAGGAAGTATGTTATACTTAGATGTGTTCGCCACATGTTTTATGACGCTCTCTTTATGCTTAAATTCTTGTCTTTCATGTGAGCATCATTGAAATCTCAATGCCTAGCTAGGGGCGTTAAACGATAGCACTGGTTGGGAGGCAACCCAATTTTCTTTATGTTTTTTGTTTTTGTTCCTGTTTAGTGTTAAATTTTGTTTCTAATTTCTGTTTAGATGTGTTTTTAGCTTTTAATTAGTGTTTGTGCCAAGTAGAACCTATAGGATAACCTATGATGATAGTTGATTTGATTCTGCTGAAACACAGAAACTTTGCGCTCACGAGAAAAAATTCAATAAATCACAGGAACGAGCTTTTGCATTGATTATTTTTGCTGATGATCAATAAACAAATTGTTTAGGACTTCCTATTTTGGTAGGATTTTTAGAGTTCCATAAGTTTGCGTTAGTTACAGATTGCTACAGACTGTTTTGTTTTTGACAGATTCTGTTTTTCGTGTGTTGTTTGCTTATTTTGATGCATCTATGTCTAGTATGTATGGGTATGAACCATATAGAACTTGGAATACAGTAGGTTTAACACCAATATAAATAAAGAATGAGTTCATTATAGTACCTTATGTGGTGGTTTTGTTTTCTTTCACTAACGGAGCTTATAAGATTTTCTGTTGAGTTTTGTGTTGTGAAGTTTTCAAGTTTTGGGTAAAGCTTTTATGGACTATGGAATAAAGGGTGGAAAGAGATTAAGCTTGCGGATGCCCAAGGAACACCAAGATATTCAAGGATA
The DNA here is from genome assembly GCF_018294505.1 of Triticum aestivum. Classification (NCBI taxonomy): domain Eukaryota; kingdom Viridiplantae; phylum Streptophyta; class Magnoliopsida; order Poales; family Poaceae; genus Triticum; species Triticum aestivum. The sequence goes on along the minus strand of NC_057795.1, from coordinate 549,454,913 downwards.
TCCAAAATCCTAAGCTTGGGGATGCCTCGGGAAGGCATCCCCTCTTTCGTCTTTGTTCATTGGTAACTTTACTTGGAGCTATATTTTTATTCGCCACATGATATGTGTTTTGCTTGGAGCGTCGTGTATTATATTAGTCTTTGCTTGTTAGTTTACCACAATCATCCTTGCTGTACACACCTTTTTGTAGAAGCCTATTTGATTCGAATTTGCTAGAATACTCTATGTGCTTCACTTATATCTTTTGAGCTTGATAGTTTTTGCTCTAGTGCTTCACTTATATCTTTTGGAGCACGGTGGTGTCTTAATTTTGGAGAAATTGCTAATCTCTCATGCTTCATTTATATTATTTTGAGAGTCTTTTAGAACAGCATGGTATTTGCTATGGTTACAAATTTGGTCCTAGAATGATGAGCATCCAAGTTGGGTATAATAAAAACTATCATAGAAAATGAATTGGATGCTAGGATCAATTTGATGCTTGATATTTGTTTTGAGATTTAAAGGTAGTAATGTTAGGGTCATGCTAGTGGATAATTATGAAATTTAGAAATACTTTTGTTGAAGTTGGCAAGTCCCGTAGCATGCACATATGGTAAAAGTTGTGTGACAAATTTGTTGCATGAGGTGCTCTTTTGAGTGTCTTCCTTATGAGTGGCAGTCGGGGACGAGCGATGGAATTTTTTCCTACCAATCTATCCCTCTTGGGGCATGCGTAGTAGTACTTTACTTCAAGGGCTAAGTAGATTTTTGCAATAAGTATATGAGTTCTTTATGACTAATGTGAGTCCATGGATATACGCACACTCATCCTTCCACTTAGCTAGCCTCTATTTTACCGCGCAATTTTCGTCGGTAGCATAAACCCATTATTTACCTTCCTCAAAACAGCCACCATACCTACCTATTATGGCATTTCCATAGCCATTCCGAGATATATTGCCATGCAACTTTCCACCGTTCCGTTTATTATGACACGTTTCATCATTGTCATATTGCTCTTTGCATGATCATGTAGTTGACATTGTATTTGTGGCAAGGCCACCTTCATAATTTTCATACATGTCACTCTTGATTCATTGCATATCCCGGTACACTGCCGGAAGCATTCATATAGAGTCATATTTTGTTCTAGCTTTGAGTTGTAATTCTTGAGTTGTAAATCCATAGAAGTGTGATGATCTTCATTATTAGAGCATTGTCCCAGTGAGGAAAGGATGATGAAGACCATCCCCCACAAGTCGGGATGGGACTTCGGACTTTATAAAAATAAAAGAGGCCAAAGAAGCCCACAAAGAAAAAAAGAGAAGAAAAAGAAAGAAAAAGAAAAATGAGAAAAATAAAAAAATAATAAAATGAGAAAAAAGAGAGAAGGGACAATTGCTACTATCTCTTTTTCCACACTTGTGCTTCAAAAATAGCACCATGATCTTCATGATAGAGAGTCTCATATGTTGTCACTTTCATATACTAGTGGGAATTTTTCATTATAGAACTTGGCTTGTATATTACAATGATGGGCTTCCTCAAAATGCCCTAGGTCTTCGTGAGCAAGCAAGTTGGATGCACACCCACTTAGTTTCTTTTGTTGAGCTTTCATATATTTATAGCTCTAGTGCATCCGTTGCATGGCAATCCCTACTCACTCACATTGATATCTATTGATGGGCATCTCCATAGCCCGTTTATACGCCTAGTTGATGTGAGACTATCTTCTCCCACTTTTTGTCCTCACAACCACCATATTAGACCACCATAGTGCTATGTACATGGCTTGCGCTCATGTATTGTGTAAGAGTTGAAAAGCTGAAGCGCGTTAAAAAGTATGAACCAATTGCTCGGCTCATCATCGGGGTTGTACATGATGGGAGTATTTTGTGTAATGCAAATGAAGCATGTCCTAACTATACGATTTTGTAGGGACAAACTTTCTTTGGCTATGTTATTTTGATAGGACATGATTATTTGTTAGTATGCTTTGAAGCATTATTATTTTTATGTTTTATAAGCTTTTATCTTGAGTCATTTGGATCTGAACATTCATGCCACAATAAAGAAAATTACATTGAGAATTATGCTAGGTAGCATTCCACATAAAAAAAATTCTTTTTTATCATTTACCTACTCGAGGACGAGCAGGAATTAAGCTTGGGGATGCTTGATACGTCTCCAACTAATCTATAATTTTTATTGTTCCATGCTATTATATTACCTGTTTTGGATGTTTATGGGCTTTATTTTACACATTTATATCATTTTTGGGACTAACCTACTAACTGGAGGCCCAGCCCGTATTGCTATTTTTTGCCTATTTCAGTGTTTCGAAGAAAAGGAATATCAAATGGAGTCCAAACGGAATGAAACCTTCGGGAGCGTGATTTTTGGAACGAACGTGATCTAGAGGACTTGGAGTGCAAATCAAGAAACAGCCGGAGCCTCCACGAGATAGGAGGGCGCCCCCCTCCCCCCTATAGGGCGCGCCCCCTGTCTCGTGGGCCCCTCGGGCGTCCACCGACGTACTTCTTCCTCCTATATAAGCCTACGAACCCCGAAAACATCCAGGAGCCACCCAAAACACAATTTCCACCACCGTAACCTTCTGTATCCGCGAGATCCCATCTTGGAGCCGTCACCGGCGTTCTACCGGAGGGGGGATCCACCATGGAGGGCTTCTACATCAACATCCTTGCCTCTCCGATGAGTTGTGAGTAGTTTACCACAGACCTACGGGTCCATAGTTATTAGCTAGATGGCGTCTTCTCTCTTTTCGGATCTCAATACAATGTTCTCCCCCTCTCTTGTGGAGATATATTCGATGTAATCTCTTTTTGGGGTGTGTTTGTCGAGATCCGATGAATTGTGGGTTTATGATCAGATTTATCTATGGATAATAATTGAATCTTCTCTGAATTCTTTTATATGATTGAGTTATCTTTGCAACTCTCTTCGAATTATTGGTTTGGTTTGGCCTACTAGATTGATCTTTCTTGCCATGGGAGAAGTGCTTAGCTTTGAGTTCAATCTTGCGGTGTTCTTACCCAGTGACAGAAAGGGTTGCAAGACACGTATTGTATTGTTGCCATTGAGGATAACAAGATGGGGTTTATATCATATTGCTTGAGTTTATCCCTCTACATCATGTCATCTTGCTTAATGCGTTACTCTGTTCTTATGAACTTAATACTCTAGATGCATGCTGGATAGCGGTCGATGTGTGGAGTAATAGTAGTAGATGCAGGCAGGAGTCGGTCTACTTGTTATGGACGTGATGCCTATATACATGATCATGCCTAGATAATGTCATAATTATTCGATTTTCTATCAATTGCTCGACAGTAATTTGTTCACCCACCGTAATACTTATGCTCTCGAGAGAAGCCTCTAGTGAAACCTATGGCCCCCGGGTCTATCTCTTATCATATTTGCTTCCACTCTACTTTTATTTGCATCTTTATTTTCTGCATCTATATTATAAAATACCAAAAATTTATTTATCTTATCATACTATCTCTATCACATCTCACTTTCGCAAGTGGCCGTGAAGGGATTGACAACCCCTTTATCGCGTTGGTTGCGAGTTCTTTGTTTGTTTGTGTAGGTTCGTGGGACTTATTGAGAAGCCTCCTACTGGATTGATACCTTGGTTCTCAAAAACTGAGGGAAATACTTATGCTACTATTGTTGCATCACCCTCTCCTCTTAGAGGAAAACCAACGCAAGCTCAAGACGAAGCAACCCTAAGGAAACAATTGGGTACACCTTCTACCACAGATCCGAAGGCAAGATCTTTGTTGCCAAGAATGGAACCTTTTCTAGAGGAGGAGTTTCTCTCGAAAGAAGTGAGTGGGAGGAAAGTAGAACTTGATGTGGTAATTGTACCTTCTATCAATTTGGAAAGTAGCTCATCCGAGAAATCCATTCCCTTGATGCCTACACCAACTAGAGAGGAAGCTAATGATAATGATCATGAAAATTCAGATCAAGTTACTATAGAACCTCGTAGGTCAACCAAAGCACGATCCGCACTAGAGTGGTATGCGAATCCTATTTTGGAAGTCATGTTACTTGACCATGACGAACCTACGAACTATGTAGAAGCTATGATGACCCTAGATTCTGATAAATTGCTTGAGGCCATGAAATCTGAGATAGGATCCATGTATGAGAACAAAGTATGGACTTTGGTGGATTTGCCCGTTGATCGGCAACCCATAGAGAATAAATGGATCTTCAAGAAGAAGACTGACACTGATGGTAATGTTACTATCTACAAAGCTCGACTTGTTGCAAAAGGTTTTCGACAAGTTCAAGGTGTTGACTACAATGAGACTTTCTCACTCGTAGCGATGCTTAAGTCTATCCGAATCATGTTAGCAATTGCCGGATTTTATGATTATGAAATCTGGCAAATGGACGTCAAAACTGCATTCCTTAATGGATTTCTTAAGAAGAGTTGTATATGATGCAACCAGAAGGTTTTATCGATCCTAAAGGTGCTAATAGAGTGTGCAAGCTCCAGCGATCCATTTATGGACTGGTGTAAGCTTCTCGGAGTTGGAATATACACTTTGATGAGGTAATCAAAGCATATGGTTTTATACAGACTTTCGGAGAAGCCTGTATTTACAAGAAAGTGAGTGGGAGCTCTATAGCATTTCTAATATTATATGTGGATGACATATTGTTTATTGGAAATGATATAGAATTTCTGGATAGCATAAAATGATACTCGAATAAAAGTTTTTCAATGAAAGACCTCGGTGAAGCTGCTTATATATTGGGCATCAAGATCTATAGAGATAGATCAAGACGCTTAATAGGACTTTCACAAAGCACATACCTTGATAAAGTTTTGAAGAAGCTCAAAATGGATCAGTCAAATAAAGGGTTCTTGCCTGTGTTACAAGGTGTGAAGTTGAGTCAGACTCAATGCCCGACCACTTCAGAAGATAGAGAGAAAATGAAAGTCATTCCCTATGCCTCAGCCATAGGTTCTATCATGTCTGTTATGCTGTGTACCAGACCTGATGTGTGCCTTGCTATAAGTTTAGCAGGGAGGTACCAAAGTAATCCATGAGTGGATCACTAGATAGTGGTCAAGAACATCCTGAAGTACCTAAAAAGGACTAAGGATATGTTTCTCGTTGATGGAGGTGACAAAGAGCTCGTCGTAAATGGTTACGTTGATGCTAGCTTTGACACCGATTCAGATGACTCTAAGTCACAAACCGGATACATATTTATATTGAATGGTGGAGTTCTGAGTTGGTGTAGTTCCAAGTAGAGCGTCGTGGCGGAATCTATGTGTGAAGCGGAGTACATAGCTGCTTCAGAAGCAGCAAATGAAAGAGTTTGGATGAAGGAGTTCATATCTGATCTAGGTGTAATACATAGTGCATTGGGTCCAATATAAATCTTTTGTGACAATACTGGAGTGATTGCCTTAGCAAAGGAATCCATATTTCATAAAAAGACTAAACACATCAAGAGACGCTTCAATTCCATCTGTGATCTTATCAAGGAGGGAGACATAGAGATTTGCAAAATACACACGGATCTGAATGTGGCAGACCCGTTGACTAAGCCTCTTCCACGAGCAAAACATGATCAGTACCAAGACTCCATGGGTGTTATAACTATTGCAATGTAATCTAGATTATTGACTCTAGTGCAAGTGGGAGACTGAAGGAAATATGCCCTAGAGGCAATAATAAAGTTGTTATTTTATATTTCCTTATTTCATGATAAATGTTTATTATTCATGCTAGAATTGTCTTAACCAGAAACTTGATACATGTGTGGATACATAGACAAAACACCATGTCTGAAGTATGCCTCTACTTGACTAGTTTGTTAATCAAAGATGGTTAAGTTTCCTAGCCATAGACATGTGTTGTCATTTGATGAATGGGATCACATCATTAGGAGAATGATGTAATGGACAAGACCCATCCGTTAGCTTAGCATAATGATCGTTCAGTTTTATTGCTGCTACTTTCTTCATGTCAAATACATATTCCTCCGACTATGAGATTATGCAACTCCCGAATACTAGAGGAATGCCTTGTGTGATATTGATGTCTACTATGCAACTTTATTCTTGTAGACACGTGTTGGGCCTCCAAGCGCTGAGTTTTGTAGGACAGTAGCAAATTGCCCTCAAGTGGATGACCTAAGGTTTATCAATCCGTGGGAGGCGTAGGATGAAAATAGTCTCTGTCAAGCAACCCTGCAATCAAATACAAGAAATCTCTTGTGTCCCCAACACACCCAATACAATGGCAAATTGTATAGGTGCACTAGTTCGGCAAAGAGATGGTGATAAAAGTGTAGTATGGATAGTAGATATGAGTTTTTGTAGTGCGAACAATAAAAAACAGCAAGGTAGTAAATAGTAAAACGGAGCACAAACGGTATTGCAGTGATGGAAAATGATGCCTAGGGTCCGTACTTTCACTAGTGCAATCTCTCAACAATGCTAACATAGTTGGATCGTATGATTATCCCTCAAAGTGCAATAAAGAATCACTCCCGAGTTCCTATCTAGCAGAGAACATAAGACGGAATTGTTTGTAGGGTACGAAATCACCTCAAAGCTATTCTTTCCGTTTGATCTATTCAAGAGTTCGTACTAAAATAACACAAAGCTATTCTTTCCACTCGATCTATCCTAGAGTCCGTACTAAAATAACACCAACGCAAATTTAGATTTATAATATTCAATCCAACACAAAAAACTTCAAAGAGTGCCCCAAGATTTATACCAGAGAAACAAAGACAAGAACGTGCATCAACCCCTATGCACAGATTACCCCAATTTCACCTCGGGAATTTGCGAGTTGAGTGCCAAAACATATATCAAGTGAATCAATATGATACCCATTGTCACCATGAGTATTCAATTGCAAGACATATATCAAGTGTTCCCAAATCCATAAAAGTATTCAATCCGATAACAACGAAATCTCAAAGGGAAAAACTCAATTCATCGCAACAAGATAGAGAGAGGAAAACACCATATGATCCGACTATATTAACAAAGCCCACGATATATCAAGATTATGACATCTCAAGAACACAAGAGAGAGAGAGAGAGATTAAACACATAGCTACTGGTACAAACCCTCAGCCCCGAGGGTGGACTACTCCCTCCTCATTGTGGTGGCCGCTGGGATGATGAAGATGGCCACCGGTGATGATTTCCCCCTCTGGCAGGGTGCTAGAACGGGGTCTAGATTGGATCTCATGGATACAGAGGCCTTGCAGCGGCGGAACTTCTGATCTAGGGCTACCCTGAAGGGTTTTGGAATATTTTAGAATTTATAGGGAGAAGAGGCAGTTCATGCGGCGCCCAAGGTGGACAGCACCCACCAGGGCGCGCCTGGGCCTCCTGGCGCGCCAATGTGGTTGCTGCTCCCCTCGAGCAGCCCCCCAAATGCTTCCTTGGCCCACTGGCTTTCTTCTGGTCCATAAAAAATCTCCAAAAAGTTACGCAATTTTGGACTCCGTTTGATATTGATTTCCCGCGATGTAAAAAACAAGCAAAAAAACAATAATTGGCACTAGGCATTGGGTCAATAGGTTAGTCCCAAAAAATTATATAAAGTTGCTATAAAATGATTGTAAAACATCCAAGAATGATAATATATTAGCATGAATACTTCATAAATTATATAGACGTATTAGCATACCCAATCTTAGTTCCTACTCGTCCTCGAGTAGGTAAATATAAAAGAAATAATTTATGAAGTGTGAATGCTAGCAAAGTGCATAAATTTGATCAATGACAATTTCAATCACTTTTCCTAGCATCATAACAGCAATTATTTCTTATAAAACTTCTCATGTTATAGTAGCAACCAATTCACATGTTATGGTTCAAACAGTGAATTCTCTTGAAACTCAACAACCTATGTTCTCAGTCACCAAGCAATTGCAATTCAACTTATTCAACAGAGTCTAAGTAAGAGCTCCACATACTCAACCATCATATAGTCTTCTATGATTCCTAACACTCACCGCATACACATGAGCAAAATGTTTCAATCGAACACATAGAAAGATAGGGGCTTATAATTTTGCCTCCCAATGTATTCACCTTTGGGTGATGTCAACAATAATAACTCATGCTACCCATATCCAACTGTATATATGTGCCTAGATCTTCCACCACATGATGCTTGCCAAAGGAGAAAAATAAAAAGGAATAGAGAGAAAAACTTTGACTCTTGCACGAAAGTAAGTACATAAAAGTAAAAGATAGGCCCTTCGCAGAGGCAAGCAGAGGTTGCCATGCGCTTATTTGTTTGTATGCTCAACCCCTTAGTGCAAAAGAACGTCACGTTATATTGCCCCTTATGATAGCAACCTTTATTATGCAGTATGTCGCTTTTATTCTTTGCCATCACAAGTTCGTACAACGCTCAATTTTCTCTTACACTAAATGATCTAACACTTTTAGAAGCAATTTTTATTGCCTTATTGCACCGATGACAACTTACTTGAAGGATCTTGTTCAATCCTTAGGTAGGTATGGTGGACTCTCAAAACAAGATTTGGGTTTAAGGGTTTTTGGATGCACAAGTAGTATCTCTACTTGGTGCGGAATTTTTGGCTAGCAAAGATAGGGGGCAAGCACCACATGTTGAAGGATCTATGACAATATAACTGTAGGATCGAAAGTATGTCTAGAGGGGGGGTGATTAGACTACTTGACCAAATAAAAACTTAACCTTTTCCCAATTTTATTTCTTGGCAGATTTTAGCAACTTAGCACAAGTCAAGCAATCACAATACAATTCAAGCAAGCATGCAAAGAGTATATGAGCAGCGGAAATTAAAGCATGCAACTTGCAAGAAAGTAAATGGGAGGAGTTTGGAGGGAGCAAACGTAATGTTGACGTGGAGATTTTTGGCATGGTTCTGATAGGTGATGCTATCGTACATCCACGTTGATGGAGACTTCAACCCACGAAGGGTAACGGTTGTGCGAGTCCACGGAGGGCTCCACCCACGAAAGGTCCACGAAGAAGCAACCTTGTCTATCCCACCATGGCCATCGCCCACGAAGGACTTGCCTCACTAGGTCACAAAGTAGGCGATCTCCTTGCCCTTACAAACTCCTTGGTTCAACTCCACAATCTTGTCGGAGGCTCCCAAGTAACACCTAACCAATCTAGGAGACACCACTCTCCAAAAGGTAATAGATGGTGTGTTGATGATGAACTCCTTGCTCTTGTGCTTCAAATGATAGTCTCACCAACACTCAGCTCTCTCTCACATATTTGGCTATGTTGGAAAGATGATTTGAGTGGAAAGCAACTTGGGGAAGGCTAGAGATCAAGATTCTTGTGGTGGGAATGGAATATCTTGGTCTCAACACATGAGTAGGTGGTTCTCTCTCAGAAAATGAATGTTGGAAGTATATGCACATTCTGATGGCTCTCTCTGCTAATGAAGAGTGGGTGGAGGGGTATATATTTCCTCCACACAAAATCTAACCGTTACACAAAGATTCCCAAACTCGGTGAGACCGAATGGTAAAGCTCCATCAGATCGATTCAGGTCAAAATATGACCATTAGGCTTTCCGGTGGGACCGACACAGTCAACTCGGTGGGACCGATATGCTAGGGTTAGGGCATAACGTAATCTCGGTGTGACTGATCACATAAACTCAGTGGGACCGACCTCGGCAAAAGGCACATAGAGAGCTCGTCGGGCAAACTCGGTGGGACCAATCCACTCACTTCGGTGGGACCGAAGTGTTACGAAAAGGAAATAGTGAATTTGCATTGCAGACTCGGTGGGACCGGTTTGCTCATCTCGGTGGGACCGAAATGTTACAAAAAGGAAACAGTGAGTTTGCAATCCCATCTCGGTGAGACCGAGATCCCTATCGGTGAGACCGAAGTGACTAGGGTTTGTGGCAGTGGCTATGTCAAATGAAACTCGGTGGCGCCGGATAGATCAAATCGATGGGACCAAGTTTGACTTTTAGGTTTAGGACATATGTGGAAATGAGAAAGTGGTTGAGGGTTTTGGAGCATATCACTAAGCATTTTGAGCAAGTAAGCAACACCTCATCCCCTTTTAATAGTATTGACTTTCCTATTGAATCAATGTGATCTTGGATCACTTAAATGAAAAAGGTAGAGTCTTGAGCTTGTTGCCAATATGTGTCCTTAGCATTTTGAGGGGTCCACATCTCTAGTCCATGCCATGCCAATGATTGAACTTTCTAGAATGATCATTTCGAAAGAGCATTAGTTCAATGAACTATATGTTGTTAAGAATTACCAAAACCACCCAGAGATTAGTTGCACTTTCAATAACTTCTATGTGAATATGAACAAACATAAATCATTACGTTATCTTCCTTGTCCAACGTCAACAATTTTGGCATATAATATTTTGATGGGGGCTCACAATCACAAAAGATTCCCAAGATAGTGTATTTGCATGTGAAAGTTCTCTTCCTTATACAAATTATTCGTTAATTGCTTGCATGGCCAATATTGTGATTGTCAAGCTTCAAAAGATTTCACTTTCTAAACCCAATGTGAAGCTAACACTAGGCATGATATGATTTCAACTTCATGATATTCAATTTATTCAATAATTTACTCATAGGATATAAGTGAAGCACAAGAGTAAATGACAAGCTACTCCAAAAACATATAAATGAAGATCATGAGAATAATATTCCTTTCTCTCAAATTAATTTAAGTGAAGCAAGAGAGAATTTCTTCAAAAAATTCTAAAGCACACCATGCTCAAAAAGATATAAGAGAAGCACTAGAGCAATTCCATAGAAAAGAGCTTCGTTGACGGAATGTGAATGCCGCTTACTTAGCCTCCCTGGCAACTAATTGAGGACTATATTTTATTTAAAAACTTTCAGGTCTAAGTATTTTATTAAAACAACAAGCAAAACAAAACAAAATGACATTCCAAGAATAGCACAACTTATGTGAAGAAGCAACAACTTAGGCTCAACCGATACTAACCGATAATTGTTGAAGAAGAAAGATGGGATGCCTACCGGGGCATCCCCAAGCTTAGATGCTTGAGACTTCTTGGAATATTCTTGAGCATCCCCAAGCTTGAGCTTTTGTGTCTCCTTAATTCCTCTCATATCACGGTTTCCCTAAATTTCAAAAACTTCATCCACACAAAACTCAACAAGAACTCGTGAGATAAGTTAGTATAAAACAATGCAAAACCTTATCATTCTCTACTATAGCAAATCATTAAAATTATTATTCAACATTGCATACTAAATACGTCTGCATATTTAATACTCCTATCCTCAAATAGAACCATTAAACAAGCAAACATATGCAAACAATGCAAACATAACAGCAATCTGCAAAAACAGTATAGTCTGTAAAGAATGCAATATTCATCATACTTCCCTAACCCCAAACATTATGAGAAAAAATACCAGACTGTAGGAAATTTATCAGAGCTTATTTTCCAAAACGTTTCAGCAATTTATCATATTCTGAATTTTCTAGGGAATTTTTGCAACATCGATTCCTACTGTAGCATATGATTTTCTACAATTATTATTGAGCAATATAAGCCATAGAAACTAGGAAACAAGCAAACTATGCATTGAAAACAGAATCTGTCAAAAAACAGACCAGTCTGTAGTAATCTGTACTCAAACCATACTTATGCTACCCCAAAAATTATGAAAAAATTTGGAACATGTGAGCAATTTGTATATTAATCTTCTGCAAAAAGAATCAACTCAAAATCACTCTTCTGTTAAAAATGAGAGTTATTTTCGTGAGCGCAAAAGTTTCTGTTTTTCAGCAAGATCAAATCAACCATCACCCAACATAACCCCAAAGGCTTTATTTGGCACTTTATTGAAACAAAAGCAATAAAACATGATTACTACAGTAGCATAATCATGTGAACACACAAAAACAGTAGGTAAAAGTGTTGGGTTGTCTCCCAACAAGCGCTTTTCTTTAATGCCTTTTAGCTAGGCATGATGATTGCAATGATGCTCGCATAAAAGATAAGAATTGAAACATAAAAAAGAGCATCATGAATCATATGGCAAGTACATTTAAGCCTAACGCACTTCCTATGCATAGGGATTTTGTGAGCAAATAATTCGTGGGAACAAGAATCAACTAGCATAGGAAGGCAAAACAAGTGCAACTTCAAAACTTTCAACATAAAAAGAGGAAACTTGATATTAGTGAGAAGCCTACAAGCATATGTTCCTCTATCATATTAATTTTCAGTAGCATCATGAATGAATTCAACAATATAACTATCACATAAAGCATTCTTTTCATGATCCACAAGCATAGAAATTTTATTACTATCCACATAAGCAAACTTATTCTCATGAATAGTAGTGGGAGCAAACTCAACAAAGTAACTATCATGAGATTGAAAATTAAAATCATGATGACAAGTTTCATGGTTATAATTATTCTTTGTAGCATACATGTGATCACCATAATCACCATAGATAGGAACTTTGTTAACATAGTCAATTGAAACCTCTTCCAAAATAGTGGATTCATCACTAAATAAAAGCATGACCTCTCCATATCTACTTTCATCATTATAATCATCATAAATAGGAGGCATGCAATCATTATAACAATTTTGCACATAAAATCTTGGGGAACTAAAAATATCATCTTCATCAAACATAGCATCCCCAAGCTTGTGGCTTTGCATATCATTAGCCTCATGGATATTCAAAGAGTTCATGCCAACAACATTGCTATCATGCTCATCATTCAAAGATTCTGCGCCAAACATTTTATAGCATTCTTCTTCTAACAATTGAGCACAACTTTCCGATCCATCATTTTCAAGAAAGATATTATGAAGATGATCAATAATATAATGCAACCTCAATTCCATTTTTTTGTAGTTTTCTTTTATGAATCAAACTAGTGATAAAACAAGAAACTAAAAGATTCTGCTACAAGATCTAAAGATATACCTTCAAGCACACACCTCCCCGGCAAAGGTGCCAGAAAAGAGCTTGATGTCTACTATGCAATTTTATTCTTGTAGACACGTGTTGGGCCTCCAAGCGCAGAGTTTTGTAGGACAGTAGCAATTTTCCCTCAAGTGGATGACCTAAGGTTTATCAATCCATGGGAGGCGTAGGATGAAGATAGTCTCTGTCAAGCAACCCTGCAATCAAATACAAGAAATCTCTTGTGTCCCCAACACACCCAATACAATGGCAAATTGTATAGGTGCACTAGTTCGGCGAAGAGATGGTGATAAAAGTGTAGTATGGATAGTAGATATGAGTTTTTGTAGTGCGAACAATAAAAAATAGCAAGGTAGTAAATAGTAAAACATAGCACAAACGATATTGCAATGATGGAAAATGAGGCCTAGGGTATGTACTTTCACCAGTGCAATCTCTCAACAATGCTAACATAGTTGGATCATATGATTATCCCTCAAAGTGCAATAAAGAATCACCCCTGAGTTCCTATCTAGCGGAGAACATAAGACGGAATTGTTTGTAGGGTACGAAGCCACCTCAAAGCTATTCTTTCTGTTCGATCTATTCAAGAGTTCGTACTAAAATAACACAAAGATATTCTTTTCGTTCGATCTATCCTAGAGTTCGTACTAAAATAACACCAAAGCAAATTCAGATTTATAATATTCAATCCAACACAAAGAACTTCAAAGAGTGCCCAAAGTTTTCTACCGGAGAAACAAAGACAAGAACGTGCATCAACCCCTATGCATAGATTACCCCAATGTCACATCGGGAATCCGCGAGTTGAGTGCCAAAACATATATCAAGTGAATCAATACGATACCCCATTGTCACCACGAGTATTCAATTGCAAGACATATATCAAGTGTTCTCAAATCCATCAAAGTATTCAATTCGATAACAACAAAATCTCAAAGGGAAAAACTCAATTCATCACAACAAGATAGAGAGGGGAAAACACCATATGATCCGACTATATTAACAAAGCCCGTGATACATCAAGATCATGACATCTCAAGAACACGAGAGAGAGAGAGAGAAAGAGAGAGAGAGAGAGAGAGATTAAACACATAGCTACCAGTACAAACCCTCAGCCCCAAGGGTGGACTACTCCCTCCTCATCGTGGTGGCTGCCGGTATGATGAAGATGGCCACCGGTGATGATTTCTCCCTCCGATAGGGTGCCGAAACGGAGTCTAGATTGGATCTCGTGGATACAGAGGCCTTGCAATGGCGGAACTTCTGATCTAGGCTACCCCGAAGGGTTTTGGAATATTATAGAATTTATAGGGCGAAGAGGCGGTTCAGGGGCGCTCGAGGTTGGCAGCACCCACCAGGGCGTGCCTGGGCCTCCTGGCGCGCCCTGGTGGGTGTTGCTCCCCTCAAGCAGCCCCCCAGGTGCTTCCTTGGCCCACTGGCTTTCTTCTGGTCCATAAAAATCTCTAAAAAGTTACACGGTGTTTGGACCCCGTTTGATATTGATTTCCTGGGATGTAAAAACAAGCAAAAAACAGCACCTAGCACTGGGATCTGGGTCAATAGGTTAGTCCCAAAAAATGATATAAAGTTTCTATAAAATGATTGTAAAACATCCAAGAATGATAATATATTAACATGAATACTTCATAAATTATAGATATGTTGGAGACCTATCAGCTATCAAACGTCACAACGTAACTGGGTGATTATAAAGATGCTCTACAGGTATCTCCGAAGGTGTTTGTTGGGTTGGCATAGATCGAGATTAGGATTTGTCACTCCGAGTATCAGAGAGGTCTTGATAACCCACAAGTATAGGGTATTGTTTGTAGCCTTCTTCGATAAATAAGAGTGTCGAACCCAACAAGGAGCTAAAGGTAGAACAAATATTCCCTCAAGTTCTATCGACCACCGATACAACTCTAGCACGCTTAACATTCGCTTTACCTAGAACAAGTATGAAACTAGAAGTGCTTTGTAGGTGTAGTAGGAAAGGTTTGCAAGATAATAAAGAACGGGAAAATAAAAGTAAGGTGATGTTTAAATAAAAGTGCAAAAAGTAAATAAAGCGAGTGTGGAAAAGTGGTGGTAGGATTTGCGGAATTGTCCCTAGGCAATCGATAACAAGTACCGGTAATCATTCTTGTAATTTTATATGAGGGAGAGGCATGAGCTAACATACTTTCTCTACTTGGATCATATGCACTTATGGATGGAACTCTAGCAAGCATATGCAACTACTAAAGATCATTAAGGTCGTGAAACCCAACCATAGCATTAAGTATCAAGTCCTCTTTACTCCCATACGCCATAACCCACTTATCCGCGTTTAGGCTGCTGTCACCCCCGCAACACTAACAATAAGCAAACCATGAACATATTGCAACACCCTACAACAGGGGCCCCTCACGTTTGCGTGAAAACGGAGGGCACCGTAGGATAACACCAAAATAAAATATACAATCATACCACCAGGATCACGATTAGCCCATAGGACAACAAAAATCTACTCAAGCATCATAGGATGGCAACACATCATTGGATAATAATATGAAGCATAAAGCACCATGTTCAAGTAGAGGGTACAACGGGTTGTGGGAGAGTGGACCGCTGAATATAGATGGGGGAAGGTGATGGAGGTGTTGATAAAGATGATGGAGTCGTTGGAGTAGATCGCTGTCACACGATGATTGCCTCGGCGGTGTTCTGGCGCCACCAAAAGCAAGGGGGGAGAGCCCCCCTCCTTCTTCTTATTCCTTGGACTACCCCCTAGATGGGAGGAGAATTCCCCCTCTGGTCCTTGGTCTCCATGGCGGCGGAGGGGCGGGAGGCCCTCCGAGATTGGATCTCCCTCTTTGTTCTCTTCTGTTTCGCGCTCCCCAAATCTGGCCGAAAACCATTTCTTATATTCCCGGAGACCCCTAACTCCGATTGTTCTGATCTTTTTACATGATTTTTTCCCGGATATAAGCTTCCTTGAGCCCGAAGTAGAGCTCCAACCAATGTACGAGGTGAGCACAACCCACCACCAAGTGCCAGGGGCCTGGGGCACACCCTGGTGTATCGTGGTGCGTGTGGGCCTCTGTTTGCGGTGATTCAAACTCCAAATAATTCTCCGTGGAGTTGCATCACGTTTGGACTTCGTTTGATATGGATTTTCCGCAATACAAAAACAAGCAACGAACAGGAACTGGCATTGGGCACTAGATAAGTAAGTTAGTCCCAACAAATCATATAAAAAGTTGCCAAAAGTATGTAAAAGTTGAATAATATTGGCATGAAATAACCAAAAATTATAGATACGACGGAGATGTATCAGTATCTCTAGGCCCTCTCGGTAATGCACATCAGAATAAGCCTTGCAAGCAAAGTAACTAATGACTTAGTTGCAGGATGATGCATTACGGAATGAGTAAAGAGACTTGTCGGTAACGAGATTAAACTAGGTATGAAGATACCGACGATCGAATCTCAAGCAAGTAACATACCGATGACAAAGGGAATAACATATGTTGTCATAATGGTTCGACTGATAAAGATCTTCGTAGAATATGTGGGAGCCAATATGAGCATCCAGGTTCCGCTATTGGTTATTGACCGGAGAGGTGTCTTGGTCATGTCTACATAGCTCTCAAACCCGTAGGGTCCACACGCTTAACGTTTGATGATGATTTTGTATTATATGAGTTATGTGATTTGGTAACCGAATGTTGTTCAAAGTCCCAGATGAGATCATGGACATGACTAGGAGTCTCGAAATGGCCGAGAGGTAAAGATTTATATATAGGAAGATAGTGTTCGGACACCGGAAGTGTTCCGAGGGTACCGGGTACGTATCGGGTCACCGGAAAGGAGTTCCGGGTAACCCCAGCAAAGATATGGGCCTATTGGGCCAAGAGAGGGACAAACCAGCCGACAAGGGGCTGGTGCGCCCTCGTATAGGCCAAAGTAGGAGGATAAGGAAAGGAGGGAAGGGCGAAGGAAAGGGGAGGATTTGGCCTCCCCCTTTCCTTCCCTCCCCCTTCTCTTTCCTTCCCCCTCCGATACTTATGGAAGGGGGGTGGCCGACTTGGAAGAGGCACCCAAGTAGGATCCCTCCTACTTGGGGCGCACCTTGCTGCTCCCCTCCCGTCATTGATTCCTAGCCGTGTGCGGTGCCCCCTCCACAGTTTACGCCTCCAGTCATATTCACGTAGTGCTTAGGCGAAGCCCTGCACGGATCACTTCACTATGACCGTCACCACACCATCGTGCTGACGCAACTCTCCCTCGACACTTTGTTGGATGAAGAGTTCGAGGGACATTATCGAGCTGAACATGTGTAGCGGAGGTGCCGTACATTTAGTGCTTGATCGGTCGGAACGAGAAGAAGTTCGACTACATCAACCACGTTGCTAAATGCTTCCGCTTTCAGTCTACGAGGGTACGAGGACGCACTCTCCCCCTCTCGCTGCTATGCATCTCCTAGATAGATCTTGCGTGAGAGTAGGATTTTTTTGAAATTGCATGCTACGTTCCCCAACAGCACCGCCCCATGCTCAGGCATTGCACCACCCCTTCGGGCAGTAGCGTCGCGGCCCGCGGTCCCTGCAAGTGCCCTGAGGTCTTTCGTCATTCCCCTGACCTGGCCGTCACCCCTTCGGGCTGTAGCGCCGCGGCCCACGGTCCACCACCATCGCCGCCGCTGCCCATCCACCCCCTTCGTCTTTGTGCAAGCACCAGCACGTCGCCAGCGTCACTATCATCTACCCCAACCACTTCGTATAGTCCGACCACCATTGGTGACATCGGCTCCGCGCCGATGGATGCTGCAATCATCGTCGAGTTCATCTCTGCTGCCCCCTCCGACTTCTCCGACATGGTGTGTAGGTCCCTCGTCTACGCAAGCCGGTACTAGCAACACCGATGTGTGCCTTCGTCCATGACGTGTCCTCGGGCGCTAGCAAGCCTGGTGCGGGGCTTCATCAACTTCGTCTTCATCCGTCCACGCACGCCCGATGCTGGCAACACCGACACGTGCATTCGTCTATGACGTGTACCCGGGTTTGGCAAACCCGACGCGACACCTTGCCAACATCATTCTCCTTCTGGTGCACCACTACCTCAACACCACTGCGCCCATGACTAACTCAACGCCTCCTTGCGCTCACGGCTTGATACGTCTCCAACGTATCTATAATTTTTTATTGTTCCATGTTATTATATTATCCATCTTGGATGTTTTATATGCCTTTATATGCTATTCTATATTATTTTTGGGACTAACCTATTAACCTAAAGCCCAATGTCAGTTTCTATTTTTTTCTTGTTTCTGATTTTTGTAGAAAAGGAATATCAAACGGAGTCCAAATGAGCTGAAAATTTACGGTGATTTTTTATGGACCAGAAGAAGCCCCCAAAGCACAAGAGTTGGGCGAGAAGAGTCCTGATTCAACAACAAGGGTGGAGGATGCACCCACCACCACTACAAAAAAATACACTTCCGTGATGATACGTGTTTGTCACAGTAGGTTGCGTTTTTTGTCATGCATGTACATCCATGACAAATTTATGACAGAATCAAGATAGTCATACCTGTGCTGTCGTAGAAGTGTTCCATGACATTACCAAAATTATCATCACGGAAGTGTCCACTTCCATGACGATAAATCGCGCGTCACAGAACTGCTTTCATCAAGGGTGACCAACACGTGGCATCCACCGTAATGGAACGCCGTTAAGCTATCGGGTCGGGTTTTGGATCCGATAACCCGTTAACAGCCCCGACCAATGGGGATTTTCCACGTGTAAAATCATCATTGGCTGGAGGAAACACGTGTCGGCTCACCATTGGGACAGATGTCATCCACTCATTGGACAGAAGGCGCCTATGATACGTCGACACGTGGCACGGCCCAACAGAGGCCCATTCCTGTGAAAAGGCCGGCCCGTTTGACTTGGTCAAAAGGTGGCGGGCCGGCCCACGGAAAGCATGTTAACGGCCTGTTCGCATATAGCCCATTTACAGCCCGCTAACCAAGGGCCCGTTACGCCCTATCTGAATTAGGCCCAGTAGCGTCATCTGGGCCGTCCAATATGATTCAGCCCGTTTTAACTTCCGGCCCATGTGTGGCCCATGACTTCTTTCGGCCCATATGAGGACCTTTGCAACTCTTGGCCCATTAACGCCCGTTGTGAAACTGGCCCGTAATGAACAGTGTATCACTTTATACCCATTAACGGCCCGTTATTCCATTGGGCCGTTTCCAGCTCAAGTTATCTTTCGGCCTTCTCAGGGCCCATTGATTCTTGGGCTCATTTGCAGCATTCGGTTACATATGGCCCGTTACTGTCATTTTTTGCTTGTGGGCCAAATTCAGCCCGTCGTTACAGTCGGCCCGTTTGTGGACCGTTAATACGTTGGGTTGTTTTCATGTCAAAAAAACCCGTTGGGCTGTTTTCATAGAGTTATCAAATACGGCCTATTAACGGCCCGTTATGGTCCACGAATAGTACGGCCCATGATTGGCGAAATGATGATACGCCCCGTAGAAGGCCCATGGATCCTACGGCCCGTATGAGGCCCATGGATGGTACGACCCGTAGAAGGCCCATGGACCCTACGGCCCGTAGAAGGCCCATTGATCCCTAAGGCCCGTATAGAAGGCCGATGGATCCTACGGCCCGTATAGAAGGCCAATGGTCCTACGGCCGAACGAAGGCCCATGGATCATACGGCCTGCAGGAGGCCCATGGGTACAACAGTCCGTGTGTTGCCATGATTATTTTGGCCTAGTTACCAAAAATAGGCTATTGTGGCCACTAGAAAAACATAGAAAAAGAACTGCAGTGACTACAAGCAAACAACTAAGCAAGACAATAAGGAAATAAATAAGCAAGCAATTAAGGCTAGCCTATTACCGCTATTACACATATTACATCCACTGGGCATCAAAGTTCGCCACCAGTGCAAATATAGGGAACAAAGCAGCATATTACATACACTTGGCCGTCAAAATTGGCCACCAGTGCAAATAAACGCGGCAGCAAAACAAGAGCATAACTGAAACAACTTCAGAAGAGCTCAAGAAACGTTATCCTGGGTATCCACCATGCTGGCAATAAGCTTAGCAAGCTGATTAGCTTTGTCCTGTTTGGCGCTAAAATCCTCCAACGCTTGCTGTTGCACCAGAAAGTATGCATCTGAATGCTCCAGGGACTTCCGCAGTCCTTCCGCTTCTTGTCGCAGCACAGCTGATCGATGTCTTTCAGCTTGTAGTTGAGACTCAAGAAACCGAACTGATTCAGACAGTGAGTTTGAATAGCTTGTGCATGCGGTAGTGGCCAGTAACTCGAACACTAAACCAAGACAGGACTTTGGGGTTGTCTCGCTGTCTTCAAGATAGTCTTCCTTAGCTGTTTTATCAGCTTTGTTGGAGACCAACAAGGATGTGTCACTATCCTGAACCTTATCTGCATTACTTCCTTTACCATTGCTTAATAAGGCACTCTTCCCCAATATTCTGTCAGCATTCTAAAAGAAGAAACAAGCAGACACATAACAAGTTTAGCATGTACTAGTATATGAAACTCATTTCGGTGAACCAGTTCATTAGTAAGGTGGACAGGATTAAACTACCAAGTCTTCTATTGCCAAGTACTAGTACATAATAAAAGCATCAAACAAACATATATCTATGTCCTATGGTCACTGCATTGTCTTGCCAAATCAAAATAGAGACACGGTTCAAATCATATCAGTTCAAGACAAAGCAGCAGTGAAAGAATACAAAGCGTGGGAAACTACACGGCACAACAAGATTTCAGATGGGTACCACGGGTCTACATGTACAACAACACTATTGGCTCTGTTGTGATGCTAGTAATGTGCATGATATGAAAGTCAACTGTATACACAATTGAAATTGAAATCAACAGAGCTATTGATAAGAGCAAACCTGTTAAAGAAACATGCGTGAACATACCTGCTGTGCCATTGGAGTTTCGATTGGATCCTTCAATTTAAAAATAAGTTCGTATCAGTAAATACAGTGATACAAGAGCAAAGCAATCATAGTTAAAAAAGGCGCGCCTAAGCGAGCGCTTAAGCGCGCCTAGGCTCTAGGCGTTGGCAAAACGCATTGCGCATAACTACGCATAATCTGTGCATAACTGCGCATAAGCATGCGCTTTGGTCAGTAAAGCGCAAGGTGGTGGCAAAACGCACAATTAACGCCTAGCGCTTTTTTGAACTATGATAGCAATGGAATCTTAAATTAGAACAGTTGTTCTTCAGGTTTAGGCACTTGTTCTACATGAATAGAGTACAGTAAGATGCAAGAATAAAATACTTAAAATAGAAAATGAGCACATAGACCTTACCACATTGTTGGTTCGGGACCAATACAGAACAAGGCGTTCCCAGTCATCGTCCAGTAAATGTGTCTCAGGAGAACGTAAGGGAATTTGATGAGTTTCTTTGCCGGTGAAGTACGTTTTCTTCAGGTAATTCCGATACTGCCACCAAGCATTCTTGAAGATAGCAGAGGTATTAGCACAGGTTACCTCATCCTGAGTTTCCAAATCGGTCCTTCTCTATAGAGAAAAATGGGAAAATTTGCTGTATTATAACCATCATGGAGGTAGGATGTATGGGACGAAGCAAAGTAATTGCCATGAATAACATTACTTACACATAACTCCTGGACAAACACCTGCAACTGGCATTTTCCTTCATCTTCAGTATAATATTTCCAAGATGGGAAGATACGCACATACGATTTAACAACATCAAATGCGATAGATGCTAAACTACGACTGGCTGGTTGTGCTTCCTCCACAGGAATAGGCGTACTAACTGGTGGAGTTGGGGTTCGCCGTGATAGTACTGGCCCTTTGGGCACTGGAGCTGCCTTACTAACTGCTGTTGTTTGGGAGCTCTGTGGTGGAGATGGTGCTGTGTCAACAGGAACTGGGTTACTATCGGCTGGGGTTGGGGTTAGATTGGGTGAAGCTGGTTCTCTGTCCATCGCAGTAGGGGTACAATCTGCGAGAGTTTGGGTTATGTGTGGTAGGGCTGGTTCTTGTGCATGTACAACCGGGGTGCTATCTCCACCAAGAGGTAGCACTGTTTTATTTGAAGACCGTGTTTTTATTCCGCTAGATACTGGCATCACCCGCTCCAATTCAAATGGCTGATAAACAGGAAACATAGTTGAATGTACAGACATTGTATGAGAGACAGATGCAATAGATAGTGTGGAAAAAAGAGGGCATGAAATAGTTGACATGTATATTGTTTAACTAAAACGGATAGCATGACATAATTTCACATATATGATGTCTATCTAAACTGGATAGCATAGCATAACATAATTCAAAGATATGATGAATAACTAAACAGGATCGCATGACATAATTCACCTACATGTTATCTAAGTAATCAGGATCGCATCATTTAATTCACATATGTGATTTATATGCTAAACAGAGGGCATTCGATATGATGTCTGAACTAAGAACATGGTGTTGAATATTGTGTATATGATGTCTAAACTATGCAATGCAAGACACCGTATGCATGATATGAGCAGTATAACCGTGCCAAGTTAGAGCATACACCTCAGTGGGGGAATAGGACTGGTCATCTGTCTCTGAATCCATCTCTGAGGAGCTATCGGGACCCAACAAGAGATCTGCTTCGACAGGTAGCACTGTCTGCTCTGAAGGCCTTGTTTTCACTCCAGATTTTTCCATCTCCCACCCAAATGGCTGATTCACAGGAAGAGTAGTTTAATGTACAAACATTGTCGACAAATGGAAATGTAATGAAGAAAAGGATGGGCAAGATATCATTCAAATATATGATGCCTGGTTAAACAGGATGGCATTGCACATTTCACATATATTATGGCTGGCTAAAAGACATGAGACTGCATAATTCCCATATATGATATAGAAACTAAACAGGTGGCATTACAGAACATGTCTAAACTAAGCAGATGACATATATGATGTCAAAAGTAGGCACTGCAAGGCAACATATGCATGATATGACTAACATCATCATGCCAAGGTAGAGCAAACACCTTGGGGGGTAAATAGGAGTGGTCAGCGGCGTCTGAATACGCCTCAGAACAGATATCTTCCTCTGGATTACAATCTGGAGAGGGGTGGGGAGGGTTTGCCATTGAACCCACCATGGAGCGATGTCTGCATGACATTGTATTGCCGCGCAAAACTCTTCTCTTTTTCTCTACATGTTCAGCATGACTGTGTACAATATCTGACATGCATACGAAAAAAATATGGTGAGATTATGTAAGGAGAGCATGCAGAAATTTAGAGTGATGGTAACAACCAGTGGATCGACGTTTTTCCGTTGAACCAAAATAGCCCTAATGGATCGACGTGAATGTATAGTAATAAGTGACGCAACAAGTGTACAACCTCTTTGCCGTAGCCGTGTCGACCTCAGCATCATTGGGTTGGTCGCTGAAGCAGTTGAGGCAGAGGTGGCTGTCGGAGGTGTGGAGGAAGATCTGAGGAATCTGTAGACGGCGTCCAGGGCACTGCTCTGTTGTGATGGATCGTTCTGTCGTTGGAGCAGCTCCGGTGAGCCGTAAGACGTCAAGGCTGAAGCAGCACAAGACAGACATCGTCAATCTCAAGTGGGATTCTAATAGCATCTCCAATAGATGATGAAAAATGGATGTAAAATTAACATCACCAAAAACCACCTGACTACAACAGATGAGGTAAAAACTGTTGACTCTGAACTTAATTGTCGAAACTGAAATTAACTGTGGAATCTGAATGCTACTGTCGAAACTGAACGCAATGGTAGTAGAGAGACACTTGACATGTAGTTTAGGGAGGGCCTGCAGTTCATCTTCGACCTGCACACCCCTGAGCCGCCTGCCACCACCGGCCGAACCGCCGGCCCCGGCGCCACCTCGCCACCCCAAAACAACTCGCCACCGCCGCCCCGGCCAGCCCTCTAGGCCCCCCCCCACCCTGAACCCTAAGATAGATAGTGGGGTACCTCTCCGGCGAGCCCCCATACCCGCTGCGGGTGGTTCTTCCTTAACTCCGGCGAGCCCCCCCCCCAACCCCTGAAAATTGACAGACCCAAAAGTCAATTCAGTCGACTGAAGTGTGGCTTAATCGGAGCAGAGCAGCAGCACGAGCGAGGGGGAGAGCAGCAGCAACAGCTGGGCGAGCGAGCGATCGAGCGAGAGCCGGAGCAGCAGCAGTAGCGCGAGCGAGCGAGCGAGAGCCGGAGCAGCAGCAGCAGCACGAGCGAGCGAGCGAGAGCCGGAGCAGCAGTAGCAGATCCGGCTGGTATGGCCGCCGCCGCCGAAGGGGCCTCGCACTGGGGGAGAGCCGCCGTGGAGATGTCGCCCGCGGCGCCGGCTTCAAGGTAGCCGCTCCATGGCGGTGCGGGATGGAGCACCATCGGCGCCGGGAGGTCGAGTTAAGGAGAAGGTGCGATGCGATGAGTGTACAACCTCTTTGGTGGCGTCGAGTAGGCCTCGGCTTCGTCCGAGGAGTCGGTGAGGATGATGCGATTCCGGTGGAGCGGGTTAAGGCGGCGCTGTGGGGATGGAGCAGCCGTGATAGATGAGGCGATCATCGGAGCAGCTCCTTGGAGGTGGAGGACGGGGCGGCTGAACCGGCGGGACGGCGGGATGGACGATGGATCCTCATCCGGGGAGGTGGATGAGGGACGTCGAGCTATTGCGGTGGACGATGTTGTCGGGGAAGAGGCTCCGGCAGGGCAGCGGTGACGTGGCGGACGTAGGAGGGTGGGGTTTCGCGGCTGGAGCGGAGAGGTTATGGCGGCCTGGGATTTCGAACGGCGAAAAGGGGGCGATGGGAGGGGGTGAAGCATGACTTAGGGACGCGCTTGTCCAAAATGTAGGGTGTGTTACAAAAGTACCCCCCACCGATTTGAACTAGCGGCCCTTTCGGCTCATGGTTAGAAGGGGATTTCGCGTGTCGGGATTTTGCAGCTGGAGGGAGTTTTCGCGCGTGTTGTAATTTCGGGATAGCAAGGCGCGGGTTGTGAAGGCGCCAGTTTTGGGAGCACGATATCTGAATTTTCGGGATATAACAAGACGCGGGTTGAATTTTAGGGACAAGCCTAACGTGTAGTAATATTGTACTTGTACGTACCAAATCAATTCGCACTTCCCTCAACCAAAAAGAAAACGAAAAAAATAAAACTATTCACACCACACAAAGAGAGAGTCTTGCCCCGTTTTACTATACAAATGCTATTCAAAGCTACTCCCTCCTTCCATCTATATAGGGCCTAATGCGTTTTTCGATGCTAACTTTGACCAAATATTAGAGCAATGATATATGACATGCAACTTACACAAAGCACACCGTTAACTTCGTCTGTGAAAGGTTCTTTCAATGATATAATTTTCACATTGTGCATGTCATGTACTATTAATCTTGTCAATAGTCAAAGGCGGTCTTAAAAATCTCATTACGCCCTATATAGATGGAAGGAGGGAGTATGAATCCATGTTATGTCCGATTAATTTTTTTCGCTTTGCTGTATAATGCATGTAACCTACTCATACCAACTTTTAGTGCATTCCAAATGTCTATACTACCGCTGCAATTCGAACTAAATTTGAATTCGTTTCTCTATTTCAATAAGAATCTACAATCATGATTGTTGCCAACTTCAACCATCATAGTTTCCTTGCTATCCGCCAGATATAAATCGGACGGCCTATAATGCAGGATGGCAGGCACACCATCATCAACAACTCCGTTTTTTATAAGAGTAGAGATAAAATATATTAAATGTAGTATAACATGTTCATAAACACACCATGTGTATCACCGTTATATATATTCACACATACGTCGGTTTAAAACACTATGATAAATTCTTCAAATATCCGAATTCGCTTTTTATAATGAAGTATATATGATCTCTATTCGTCTTTTACACCCACACAACCCTCTTATCTTTGTAGCTAGCGCTAACTTTCTCTTGTGCA
The DNA here is from genome assembly GCF_018294505.1 of Triticum aestivum. Classification (NCBI taxonomy): domain Eukaryota; kingdom Viridiplantae; phylum Streptophyta; class Magnoliopsida; order Poales; family Poaceae; genus Triticum; species Triticum aestivum. Next base: position 549,428,922 of record NC_057795.1, on the reverse strand, counting down.
TGCACACGCCCGCATCCCTCTCACCCTCCCTCAGCATTCTCTAGCTCCATCGCGCAAATTCGTCTTTTCACTTTAGGTCGTTCACCCACGGTGTGTGTAGGCCCCCCAGCTCCTTCTTTACGGCACACATCGATCGATATGCCTCTCTAGCCAGGTGTGCCTAGCACAAACACAAGCTTCCCCTCTTCTCTTGTCACCGTCCATGCCTCACTCCCACCACTCTTTTCATCGTTCTCGTACTCGCACACTCCTCCCCGCTCGATATAGTATGCCTCTCGTACCACCTCCTACATGCATCCCTCTATCTCTATCCTTCTCCTCGTGCCTCGTTTGCTTCTAACACACACATGTATGTATACCGATCGATCTCCCAACATATACCTGGATCGACTTTAACTACCCCCCCATTGATCGACGTACCTCACAAGTTATGTCTCTCCTTTCTCTAACAAAGGGCGATTGATCTTCCTATGTAGTTATGTCTGCTTACCACAGCCACATCGTCCCCCCTCATCATTCGTGCATGCCTCCTGACCCGTCTCTCACACGCACGTGCACAGACAACAAGCAGCCATCTCCTCTCTTATTGATATTGCGGGCGTGCCCTCCGTTTGTCTAGCAAGCCTATCCCACCATTTGTTAGAAGCAACTCCACTACCACCCCCTCCAACACTCTAGCTCTGTCTCTCTCCCAACCTTATTCCTCTCATGCACATATGCATGGATGCCGATCGATCTCCCTTAATACATGAGGCAGATCGATCTCCTTAATACATGAGGTAGGCCTCTCTCCTCCTCCACACATATACCAGCCATTGTACCTCTATAGTTAATTGGGCCTCCCTCTTCCCCCACCACACACCGATAGTCGAGCGCTGCAGGTAGGTATCCATGCCACAGAGACAAACTGCACATGTCCCCTCTCACGTTCCAGTAGGCCAGCCACTCTATATCTTTGACGTGGGCACACACAAATTCGATGGCACTCTTTATCGATCGCGCGCGCACACACACACACACATCATCCCTCTTTTCGATTCTATGGACACCTCAAGCCGGTGATACCTCCACTCTCTTCTCGTGGATCGCCCCCTCTATATATATGTTATATCCAGGACTCTATTTCACACACATTGCATATGTTACATTTTTTGATTGAACCCCCCCCCCCAAAAAAACTCTCAAGAACCCACACACTATATCTCTCTAGGTTTGTATCTCTCTCACACAACCCCACGTAGGTGGTGTACGTATACAAGAAGAGAATAGGTGCACCGTGCACGTACTCACGCTTCGTGCCCAGCCACACCCGCGCGGGTACACGGTGGAGCTCATTTCTTTACGAAATGGCAGCCCACGTGCTAATTTGAACGCCTGTAGCGGTTGTTTACCTAGGGAGGTCGTGTACCACGCCTGCACGAAACAAAGTTCGACTTGACGCGTTGCCGCGTTATTTTTAAATAAAGTTATAGCGCTCAATGGCACGTACACAGAATATAAAACGATTTTTATGGAGAAAAAGGTAGTCCGCTCACTATATACAATGGAGCCTTGCGTGCCTGGTTTGTCGCTCTTCAGAGTATCTCACACAAGGCTGCGGTGGCCTCTCTCTCTCTCACCGTTGGTCACTGATCCGGCCGCATCCCGTCCGCCGGGGGAAAGGGAGTGCGGTGGCCTCTCTCTCTCTCACCGTTGGTCACTGATCCGGCCGCATCCCGTCCGCCGGGGGAAAGGGAGGAAGTGCATCGTTTCTCCGTTCGACGGCGCCGAGGCAGCACGTCCCGATCTGCGGTACACGTCGTTCTCTCTGACCAAGCTCCGGCGCGGCAGGGCCTACGCCACCTGCTCGCAGATTCCGCCCGCCGCCGCTCACCTAGTTACATCCCGACGACCTCCAGGTATCCCCTCCGGCCTTGCTCCACTGCCCGTCTTCCCACGTCGCTGCATGTGGATCTTCCATAGTTCTTTGCCCAAAACGTAGCTCGTCCAGCGTACTTTCCATATTGCATTCTCGTCCTCACACCGTTTTAGACAAACACAACCGTGTTGTTATCTTCCCTTAGGGCAAGGAATATGCTTCTTTTTTGTCGTCGCATGTGTCATCAACTGTTATTGGCCAGTAATTGTTTCCTTTCTACCTCTTTTTTGCAAACAGGGCTATCCATTTCACCTCGTTGCTATTGCGACCTTTTGGTGAACTGCACAAATCACTTTTTTCTTAAGAGTGTTTTGTGCAGTTGTACTAAAATGTCACATGGGCAACGTCTCTACATTTCAGTGCGACTGCACAAAGGGAGATTGGTTTTGCTCTATCCTCCTCATCCAACTCCGAGCCTAATCTTCTCCAACTAGTTAGTCTTAAAAGAGACTGCAAAGGTGACCGGCTTCTATTTATGTGTTTATTGTTTCATCAGCAGTCCTCTATTATCGTAATCACACTTAATATCTTTGGAACAGGGACGCTCAGCTCTATTTTAGTGGAACTGCACAAAATGATCGGAATGTTGCATGCTCCAGACAGCTACTTTTTTCCCAACATGCCTTGTTGATTTAGACAGAGCTGGGGGACGTTGCTGCCAATGAAAGCATGGATCAATTTTAATTTAACACCTTCTCACAACTCTGTCTTCAGTTGTGATGTAATTATTAGCTCTGATCTGCTAATAATTGACATGCATTAGCAAGGAAGTTAGTTTTTTATTGTTTCCGAAAGAGCATCGATGGCAAGACACGCGAAACAGAAGCTGAAAGCTCACACCATTGTACAATTTCATGTCTCGCTGGAAAATTATTTGTATAGTACGTCAATTATGTAAACAAATGATGGAAGCTTGATAGCATTGCCAGAAGCCTCTTCATCATCCGGGTCCATGTGCCATGCACAAAATTATACTCCTTCGTTCCTAAATATTTGTCTTTTTACAAATTTCAAACGGGCATATTTTAGAGTGTAGATTCACTCATTTTGCTTCGTATGTGTACTCCCTCCGTTCCTAAATATTCTATTCGTCTTTCTAGAGATTTCAACAAGTGACTACATACAGAGCAAAATGAGAGAATCTACACTCTAAAATATGTATATACATCCGTATGTGCCAGTCCATTTGAAATCTCTAAAAAGACAAATATTTGAGTAGTCACTCGTTGAAATCTCTAGAAAGACAAATATACTCCGGAGTATATTTAAGAACCGAGGGGGTAGTGCACAACCGCATGGGAGACTCAGCCCGGTCGTTGCGCCGCATTAATAGTGAGTAATGAGCAGTCAAATCGTAAGCCCCACCTATCCCACTGTAAGTTGCTCTAAAGAAGCAACCATCAATACGCTCTTCTTTGAATCCGCTCATACTACTCCATCCGTCACTGTTTATACAGCGCGCTTCAGAAAAAAGAAAAAAGATCTGTGGGACCAAGGCGACTAGCGATCGGCCTGAAAAATAGCATTGGTAGTTATAGCACGGCGTCTATTACTAGTAGAGGGAATAATGCGTACACACATGCATGCAGTGCTTCCACCCCGGGTACACACATGCATGCACTTACTCCATTCCGTAGTTACATGGAGAGAAAATTGTGGACTTGATTGTGGTTACCACGCCCTAATTAATTGAGCATTAAACCAAATGCGTCTAAAGTCTCTCTGGTGGTGGAAATGCACTGAGAGCAATGCATCATAATGAAGTGCGCCCTGTAAACTGTGACGGAGGGAGGAGTAGTATGAAGGTTCAAAACCAAATACGTGTATGGCCAGTCGGTCAACGCACCTACTCTTGGCATATCACTGACATGTGGGACAGGAGTGTGAGCAAACCGATCTCAATTGACGGCAAAGAGCCAACCCGCCGTTCCTTGAGAGAGACGAGGAGCGAGAACACACAGACGGGTTCGCATGGAGGCCAAGATATATTCGAGCATGGTTGGTTGATCGATATCATTCATTACATGTTGATGTTGGCTGCCGTTTTCCGCCCTTCTCCGGAATAAACGTGTACTTTATCAGAGATAAAAAGAAATAAGAGTACAAACGCTCCACCATGCAGTTCTAGTAGTAGTACTACTCGTACTACTGCGCTTGGCTCTTCGCCTCTTCGTGAAGTCGAACAATGATGGTACTCCGCATGTTGGGTACTACAGTGTATGCCTCTGACAATCTGACACCGAATGGACTGATGCATTTCCACCGAGGGTAGGTTGCATTAGTCAAAAGGCGTAATCGAGCTTCACCTTGTCCTGCAAGCTTCTCCTCGTTCTGCGAGTTGACGGGACACACCAAAAAGTAGTGCTAGTCCATACTCCCTCCTTTCCGGTTAATATGGCTCAATCCTTTTTGCGGGTAAATGAGAGAGCTTTATTCATATATAAGCATTCTTAGGACGATCAGCCAAGACACTGGTCACTAGGAAGCGAGGTACCCTGCAAAAAAAGTAGGAAGCGAGGTGTTTCATCAAGCCAGCTCTCAGCCACATTCAAAGTGCAGCAAGCATGATTCGCACGAAGATGCCGCAAGGTTTGCTGGACTGTTTACATGCTGAATAACAAAAAAAGAGGAAATATTACCGAGCGCTACTATTTGTAACAAGATATGAGCCAGAATTAAGCGAGAATTGTGGCGAGTGTTCCATGCAATCAACTTCCATTATCACATGTGAGAACCCTCGAAGATAACCAAATGTGTTGAAGATTGCTTTATCACATTTTAAAATTATAATAAGAGTGCAGACGCTCCTCCATCTGGTTACTAGTATAGTACGTACCTTTATAGACTATATTAGTAAACTTTGCGCTTGGCTGTTCGCCTATTCAGGAAGTCGAACAATAGTAGCACTAGTAGTATAGTGTATGCTTCTGGCAATCTGACACCAAATTAACTGTTGCACGTCCACCGCCTGAGCGAGGGAGAGCTTGCATTAGTCAAAAGTTTCTCCTTGTCCTGCGAGCCACCGTGTGCAAGTAATGCTAGTCCATACTGCCTCCTCTCCGGTTAATATGGATTAATTTCAGATAAATACACTGTCTGCCACTGTATATTTGTAAAAATACGGTCAGTGGACTTCATAATATGCTCATTGCACTCAATATATATATTTTCCAGTGTTTATACGGTCACTAGCTCACCCTGACTGAGTATGTGTGTGCATGCACGTGTAGGTTGAGCACTTAGCGTGACCGTGTGTGTACCGTCGTGTGCTTGGACATGCATGCATTAGGGCGTCGCGCGCATTTTTGCGTCCATGTGTATGTGTGACTATTGCATACACGTAGGGGGAGTACGTGTAGGGGCCACTAAGGAGCAGTCAAATCACACAGTAAATCACGTCTGTCGTGTTCGTGTCTCACCCTCCTCCACGGCTCGACCCCACATGGTCGCTCGGCATGCCACTCACCACAAACTGAGTATATGATAACTTTCCCGCCTGCTTGTCGATGGATCGCACCATGGAGTACTACTAGCACTACTAGAAGAGATTGACGAGTTGGGGGAGGACAGCTAGCAGTAGCACGGACTCCCAAAAACCTTTTACATGCATGTTGTAGCCATCTATTGCGACCTTTGAATGCGGAGCAGCCGCGTGCACCCGGAAGCGGCGCGGGTGACGCTCTCTCGGTCGGCGCGCCGCTTCAATGCCAGCGCCAGTGAGAGGTCGCGTCCGCTCTGGCCGGGCACACTACAAGAAATATGTCAACTTGTGACCTTGACTATTGGTCACTGAAAGGTCACTGTTTTTCATTTGCGACCTTTTTCTGACCAAAAACAGAAGGTCAAAAGCTGGCGGTCGTAAACTGACTATAGCGACCTTTCTTCTGGAATGGTCATGGACGTTTATGACCAAAATATGTCTACTGTGGTGTTTTGGTCACTAGCAACCTTCCCAGTCCACGTAGGCATCCAGCATGGCAAGCTGATGTGGCACAAGATTCAGCCCGGTCCATTTCGGTGCTTTAGATGGGCCGAGCCCATTAATTCAGCCTTTTTACTGTATATTTTTTCTGTGAATTTAGTCTAGCTACATGGGCCTGGCCCAACAATTTGGCCTTTTTTTATATTTTGGGCCATGGCCTTTTTAGTTTTTCAGTATATATTTTTGAATCTGGTCCCACAAGTCAGATGGGTCCCACTTGTCATAATCTCCTATATTGGTCCCACATGTCAAAAATGTGAGCATTGTTTAGATTATTTTCACAAATGGGCCCACTAATCAGGTTTCCATTTCACATGTCTTCAAATCACACAAATAATCAATATTTTAAATAGAACAGAAAAAATGTAGAATTTCTTAAGCTTGGAGCTCCTGTACATAGTCTATTACAATCTGTGCATAGTCTATTACAACCCAGATATGCCTACTATTACAGTACTATAATATTTACAGTTTATTACAGTCAAACAGAACAAATCTTTGCTGCTACACGCCACTTCAAACTTGAAATTTCCTAGGCCTGGAGCTCTTGTAAAAGGGTGAACACAAAGGCATTAGAGTACCATCTTCATTCCTGGAGTAGATATTCAAACCTCCATGTTTAGTGTATAGACAATCTAGAAAATATATATTTAACAAAATTTCACAGAAATGCAGATTTATGGATCGAATGTATGATAAAGTAACAGATTCAAACAACTTCAAATTAATGACTAGATGTTTTAGAGACCAATTATAGGAGAACACTAGATGTTTCCAATGCATATTCGCAGAACCTTGGCATACTCACAAAATCTTAAATCAATCCTAAATCAATGTTGCCTACAATAAACACTCATCAATCTCATGTTTTGAAAAGCAACGTGGGTGAAACCAAGTCAAAATAAGGAGCATAACAAATTCATGTCAACAAATATTAGCTTCTGATCCATAACACATTATTTATTCTTTACAAAGTAGAATTTCCATAGATATCATTACCAGACGCCAAATAGAAAGTAACATGTACAGAATGTGATAGCATTTAGTTCACTTTATTGTACAAGTTGGGTCCAGTTTACTCGGTTGGACAAGATGCGTTTGTTAACTATGAAGAGAATGACACTATTATGCGAGATAATTGTTGTGTCGCTAACAATCACCATGTAAGAATGTTTTGCTGTAGTAATACATGAACATCAAGTGAGAGTGGTGTTTTGTTCTTACCACAGCGGAACAATTGAGACAATACCCGATTCGCCTTGCTTCTCCACAAGACTCGACCAGCAGCACGCATCCTTGAAGGAACCAGTGGCATTGTTTGCTCCCTTGGCCCAGCTCCTTGCTGCGGAGGACGGACAGGACTTGGATGCGAAGCCCGCTACACACGGCATATTGTGTCACTACTTGCAGCAACAGAAGGAACTCACATATCATAGAACTTGCAGCAACAGAAGAACATGCATTCAAATAGATATCATGAGCATGTTCACTGTGATATTGAACTCATGTTACAATCTTATGAGCATGCATTCAAATAGAGATCATGCAATCAAATGGAGTAGTTACAGTCTTAACTAAGAAGATCATGAGCATGTGCATGAGTAAAATGAGCATCAGCATGTGTTAACAGGATCATAAGCATGTGTATGAGTAAAATGACATAGGATAAGAAGATATGTTTAGTTACAGTCTTACAATTAATGCTTTGTAACTACAGATAACTGAAAAATGAGTACAATAGATGTACAGAATTTGTAGGCTCCATTTGTAACTACAGTACTGCTTTCATTTGTTTGAAATTTTCAGTAGATGTCACAGTAGCATGATAGAAATTTCAGTTGAAACTAAAGATGCACTACACTAAATTACTCAAGCCTTGCTAAACAGCAAGTCTTACAGTAAACAACAGGACTTAATTACTTACTCTACTACTAACAGCAAGCCTATCTTTAATTACTTACTCTACACTCATTACAGATCAAGAAGAGATTCTGGAAATTTTAATTGAATTCAATTAAATTTGTGCTACTGCTGCTGCTATAAAACTACTGAAACTACTCATGCAACAATTAGCATGAGATACAAGATGCAAAAATTTCAGTTGAAACTAAAGATGCAGTACACTAAATTACTCAAGCCTTGCTAAACAACAAGTCTTACAGTAAAAAACAGGATAACAGGATCTATGTTAGTAAGTGTATGTAGCTCAAGGCAACAGTAATGTCAACTTAACATTAATACATCTTGTTCAAAAAATGAAAAGCAGACTGTAGTGCAGCAGCAGCCATGAGGGCTTCCTTGTCCACCTGCAGCAGCAGCAGCTTGTACAGATCAAAGCAACCTGCACCCAAAGCAAACACACGAGGAATCAGAGGGAGGCAGGGGAGATGAAGACTAGATGCAACAACTAAATCAGACAAGGACCAAACTAATAAGTTGTGTCAGTGTAACATGGCATTCCCAAACTGAATATATTTCCAAAACAGAGAATAACATCAGCAAGAGAAAAACATGGCATCCCCAGAATGAATATATTCCAAAAACAGAGAATAACAACCTCAAAGTGGTTGGAGACCATTGCTCACTTATACTGCCACCACCTACAAGTACAGTAACTTATACCACCACCACCTACAGTAACTTATACCACCACCTACAAATCTGAACCACAGTTGTGGTGCTTTTATCGTAATTTGAACCATGTGAATCAATACTGCTATGCTATGCTGAAAGTCAATTTCAAATGTTTAATATTTTTGAAAACTGCAGAGTTGCCTCTGTTTAGATAGCTCATCATAATGAAGAACATTGTGGCTTTGTCTATGTCAACGACTGGAATTTAGACGTGGCACACAATTTCCGTTATGTGAGATCATCTTAGAGGCACTTTCTTGCATAGAATCTGCTCAAGTCTGAACTACACACGCACTCTATTCTTAATACGGTGATGTAAATTCACACAGCAGGAGTATCAGCCATCGGCACAGAGTAGATTGTATGTAGAATGTAACTCTAAGCCACAAGATATGAAATTGTGATTAGGCACCTAATAGTTTGACAACATACATTACTGCATGTTATCTCCCAGGTTATGATGAGCTGCCCGACAAGGCAATAATAGAAAAGGCGCAGATAAAAGACCCCAGACATATCAAACTAGGCAATAGCGTATAGGATAAGGAGCAAAACAACCATCAATTTGCAATGCAGCACAATGACAGTAGATGGATGCGAACTGCATAAATCGAAAACCCACTCTATGAACTGAGAAGATCAAGAGCACAGGGCACAGTGAAACTGGTACACTGCCTTTATGATAACGAGGTTGAATAATTCCACAAAATTGGATTTAAAGTCATAGGTTGTGGACTTTTTAGTTATCCGATAAGCTACTGTACAAATGTCTGTGTATGCAATTGTAGACCAAAATAAAACTATAATTAACAGCCCCTGTTTTGCAAGTAAATTTGATATCTTATACTAGCTCCTCTGAAACTCTATAAAAATGGGAAGAATGGAAGTATACCTTGCTCTTGGTGACGTTGATGGCGTGGAACAGGAGAGTGTCGGACTCCTGCATCTGCTTGACACCGGTGGTGCTCTCCTCGGAGACGCCGACGAGCCTCTCCTCCATCTTGCGGTACTTGTGCGGATGATGGCGAGCACAACGGGGTTGTCGGTGGACTCCGGGTCGGCGACCTTGCTGGACTCTTCGTCGGCCTTGACACCATGGTGGATGAGCAACGGGGCGTCGTCGAGGATGAGGTCAGGGCCGCTGCCGACGCCCCAATCGAGGCAGCACTCGGTGCACCACCAGCACTCCTCGAGTGTTGTGGCTAGGGCTCCGGGCACGCGCGAGAAAGGAGAGAAGGTTGGAGGGCGCTATGGCAGTGGGAGGAGGCACCTCCTCCTCCTCTGCCGACGGATCTGGAGGAAACGGCCAGCCTAGGTCGAGCCGTCTAGAGGGGAGGGGAGGGGAGGAGGGCGGAGTAGAGGACGGAGTCTCCAGCGGTGAGGAAGATGTGCTCGGTGGCGGGGCTGGATTTGGGGCATAGGAGGAGGAAGAGGGGATACCGAGGTGGTGGAGAAGCGCCTGGATGCGGCGGCGGCAGCGTCGGCGGCCTTTGCCTCCCGGAGGCCCCGCAACACGCGGCTGCGCCACATATCACAGATCGGGGCAGCCCGTGGTGCGCGCACGCGTGTAGGGTTCAGCTGTGGAGCGCGGGTGGGATTGGAGAGGAGGGGATCTCTAGCCAGGAAGGGGAGGGGAGGGGAGGGGAGGTGGCGCCGGCGGCGGAGTGGATGCGGTCACCAGCGGCTGGTTCGTGGGGATCCAGATTGTGGGGGACGGCGGCGGCGCGTCGGTAACAAGGTGAGGGTGTGTGGTGGGCTGGTTGGTTCGGTTGGGTGGTGAGGGAAGGGGAGGGGCGAGAGGAGGGGGCGTGGGGGAGGCCATGAACAACGGCGAGCTCCGCCGGAGGGAGGTGGCGGTGGCGGCGAAGGGAGGAGGCGAGCTCTCTCCATCGGGCGAGACAGCGGGGAGACGGGGGATCTAGAATGGGATCGATGGATCTGAAACTGGAAAGAAAGGAGGCGGGGGGTGGATGCAAAATGACCATCTAGGGTTTCGGGGTTGGTGTGGAAGGGTTGAGGGCGGCCATTGGATCCGCGAGCATCCAACGGTGTTTGATGCATGATCCGTGTGATACGTCCACGGACCAATCAGAATGCAGTACAACATTATGACCATCTAAATTGGTCGTAGTTGACTAAAAATAATTTTTGAGTGTCCAAAATGAGTTTATTTTGTGAAGGACCTACCATATATTTGTTGTAAAATTGGACCAAATCAATTTTCTAAAATACTAGGCCATATTTAATGCATAATAGACCACATGGTTGGGTGTCAAAAACTTTTATCCACCTCTCATAAAAAAGACAAATTTCATCCGATTCAGCAGGAAGCGGGTCAAATTTGAACTGGGCTGCCTCATAGTTTGCTATTTATTTTTCCCAAAAATCATTTCTAGGTACAAAAGTATCTATTTAATCAGAGAAACACCAAAAAAATTCCAAGATTCAAGAACTAGCTAGGAACGGTCATTCCCACCGTTTTGACCGCATTTTGAAACGGGCATACAAAATTTAAAAAAAAACAAAAAATTGGGAAACCTTCGCATTGTGTCATTATATGTGGCCAAGTTCCCAGGAAAAATAACAAACTTGTAATACGACAATTATTTTAAAAAAGTGTTCTCAAAAACGAGTTATCACGTGTGGAGATCAATGGCTTTCAAGCCAAATGATCAATCTTATGGCCACATTCATGGCATATTTTGTTCAAATGATCTAATATTGTGCAAAAGGGTGCATATTGGAATGGCAATCAATGTTGTCTAAGGAAGTTTTCATTTTCTTTGGACGAGAAAACCATTTTCCATTTTCTGAGTGCCTAAAATGACTTTTTTGTGTGAAGGGCCTACCATATATTTGTTGCAAAATTGGACCTAATCAATTTTATAAAATACTAGGCCATATATAATGCACAATTGGCCAAATGGTTGGGTGTAAAAAGTTTTGATCCACCTCTGGTGAAAAAGACAAATTCCCGCTGATTTAGTTGGAAGCGGGTCAAATTTGAACTGCACCTGCCTCGTAGTTTGCTCTTTATTTTTTCCAAAAATCATTTCTAGGTACATAAGTATCTATTTAATAAGAGAAACACCAAAAAAATTCCAAGATTCAACCACTAGATAGGAACTGTCAAGCCCGCCATTTTGACCGTATTTTGAAACGGGCGTAAAAAATTCAAAAAAAATCAAAAAATTGGGAAACCTTCGTGTTGTGTCATTATATGTGGCCAAGTTCCCAGGAAAAATAACAAACTTGTAATACGGCAATTATTTTAAAAAAGTGTTCTCAAAAACGACCTATCACGTGTGGAGATCAATGGCTTTCAAGCCAAATGATCAATCTTACGGCCACATTCATGGCATAGTTTGTTCAAATGATCTAATATTGTGCAAAAGGGTGCATATTGGAATGGCAATCAATGTTGCCTAAGGAAGTTTTCATTTTCTTTGGAAGAAAAAACCATTTTCCATTTTCCGAGTGCCTGAAATGACTTTTTTTGTGAAGGACCTACCATATATTTGTTGCAAAATTGGACCTAATAAATTTTATAAAATACTAGGCCATATATAATGCACAATTGGCCAAATGGTTGGGTGAAAAAAGTTTTGATCCACCTCTGGTGAAAAAGACAAATTGTCGTTGATTCAGTTGGAAACGGGTCAAATTTGAACTGAAGCTGCCTCATAGTTTGCTCTTTATTTTTTCCAAAATCATTTCTAGGTACATAAGTATCTATTTAATCATAGAAACACCAAAAAAATTCCAAGATTCAACCACTAGCTAGGAACGGTCAAGCCCGCTATTTTGACCGCATTTTGAAACGGGCATAAAAAATTCAAAAAAATCAAAAAATTGGAAAACCTTCGCATTGTGTCATTATATGTGACCAAGTTTCCAGGAAAAATAATAAACTTGTAATACGGTAATTATTTTAAAAAAGTGTTCTCAGAAATGAGCTATCATGTGTGAAGATTCATGGCTTTCAAGCCAAATGATCAATCTTATGGCCACATTCATGGCATAGTTTGTTCAAATGATCTAATATTGTGCACGAGGGTGCATATTGGAATTCCAAACAATGTTGCCTAAGGAAGTTTTCATTTTCTTTGCATGGAAAATTCATTTTTCATTTTCCGAGTGCCCAAAAGGAGGGTTTTTTGTTAAGGAACTACCAAATAATTGTTGCAAAATTGGACCTAATCAATTTTATAAAATACTAGGCCATATATAATTCATAATTGACAAAATGTTTGGGTGAAAAAAGTTTCGATCCACCTCTGGTGAAAAAGACAAATTGTTGTCGATTCAGTTGGAAACGGGTCAAATTTGAACTGAAGCTGCCTCATAGTTTGCTCTTTATTTTTTCCAAAAATCATTTATAGGTACATAAGTATCTATTTAATCATAGAAACACCAAAAAAATTCCAAGATTCAACCACTAGCTAGGAACGGTCAAGCCCGCCGTTTCGACCGCATTTTGAAACGGGCATAAAAAATTCAAAAAAAATCAAAAAATTGGAAAACCTTCGCATTGTGTCATTATATGTGACCAAGTTTCCAGGAAAAATAATAAACTTGTAATACGGTAATTATTTTAAAAAAGTGTTCTCAGAAATGAGCTATCATGCGTGAAGATTCATGGCTTTCAAGCCAAATGATCAATCTTATGGCCACATTCATGGCATAGTTTGTTCAAATGATCTCATATTGTGCACGAGGGTGCATCTTGGAATTCTAAACAATGTTGCCTAAGGAAGTTTTCATTTTCTTTGCACGGAAAATTCATTTTCCATTTTCCGAGTGCCCAAAAGGAGGGTTTTTTGTGAAGGAACTACCAAATAATTGTTGCAAAATTGGACCTAATCAATTTTATAAAATACTAGGCCATATATAATGCACAATTGACAAAATGGTTGGGTGTCAAAATTTTTGATCCACCTCTGGTGAAAAAGACAAATTCCCGTCGATTCAGTTGGAAGCAGGTCAAATTTGAACTGCAGGTGCCTCATAGTTTGCTCTTTATTTTTTCCAAAAATCATTTCTAGGTAAATAAGTATCTATTTAATCATAAATACATGGTTTGATGGCGAGACATTGAGGTTTGGACGGTGGCCGAGGGCCCCAACTCTAGAGCGCGTAAGCTCGCATGCCCGCCGCGTGGTCACCGCGTGACCGTGGCGTTGCCATGTGTTCTGGGCGGCCTAGGCATGTCTAGTGGGTTGGGCGCTCCCCAGGTAGATGCTAGGAATAAAATCACAACATAAGATTCTCACGAGGAGACTGATCGATGCTCAAACATAAATAAGCAGCCAAGTGTTTGATTTGCGGTACGGGAAATGCACATGGCTAATAGGTGTGAGTTTTGGCTGAGGATGATCAGTTACTAAGAAGACCGTCTTCACAAATTTTCACCTCAAAATGAGGAGCCTAGGTGGTACTTGCTTTACAAAGTACCACACTGGATATAAATACGAATGTTGAAGCTGGGCTCAAAATAATGAATGGATCGAGCTGGCATTTGGTGGAGGATGGTTATTTGGGCATAGGAAAGCACTGTAGAAAATGGATACCATTTGGACATGCCAAAGTGGTACTTCCTTCACAAAGTGCTGCTCTGAACAGAATAGGAAAATGAATATTTACGAAATTTTTTTGAACTAGGCAAGGAATGTTTTTGACATATTTGATGAATATATGATCCAAAACATTTATGAGAATTTTTTGGAATTTTTTGGAATAACAGAAATATAGTTTGCTTCACAACCTAGGGCAAAAACTGCCACATGGACATGACACATAGGCAAAACTGATGAGATGGCGCCTATTCATCACAACCCACCACAATCTACAAGGCTATGACCATCTATATTGGTCATTAACAACTGGAAATAAGGCAGCGGACTAGCACTATTTGCTTTGTGACCATTTCGTGTAAGGAAATTACGACCTTTCTGACCAAAATGGTCGCAATGGTTTAGGGTTTGGAGCCCCCCGAACAGCTTTTGACCAATTGGTCTGAAATGGTCATAGATCTATGACCAATTCTTCCAGGTCACTGACAGAAGGTCACTAGTTGACATATATCTTGTAGTGGTATGAATGCGGCACTGACCGTTTCGGGTGGGAAGCACGCGCGGGTGATGAAGAGGGTTCGGGTTGGTCAGGACCGGCCGTGGCAGCGGTCTGGACGTGCGCAAAGAAGAGATGTTGTACGTTAATATTGCTGAGTATATAATTAACAACGTGAATAATGTGCCAGTTGGATAAATATGATTGGAGATGGAGATGGAAATGGAATTTTACGTAAACACGGATATGCATGTCTATGTCTATGTGTGTGTGTGCGCGACGACTCTCGCGACCTAGAAGCGGGGGCGTGTTTTTGATCGAGTTTTCTTTCTTGGTACATTAGAAAATCAGTTTGTCCAATTCACATCTAGATGTTATTTAAGGATATCACATCTAAGCTCCCACAAGTATATAATGTAGCAACAAGAAAAAAAACTAGGACAAAAAAATTAGACCACAAACTATCGATGCTCATGGTCGCGCCTCATGGTTGCGTCGGCTGGTGAAGCTGATCGATTTTTAATGAAAAACAAGCTGTCTTCCATCAGTGCTCTTTGCTTGTTACGCACAAAGATGATATCCTTCATCAGTTCACCTTGGTTGCGTTGGATACGCAGTCGTCTTTCACGTTGGTGCAATTTTATCACACAATTGGCTATGAACCAAATGTTTCCTCGAAGAAGGATCGACGTTGGTACTAAGAGCATAAGTTTTGTATTGATTTCTAAGCCTTCTCACAACTTTGTCTCCAGCTCCCCTGTAATTTTATTTGTCCAGCTATTAACTTTGATTTAAAAAATGGTGTGGACTAAAAACCCGGATGGACGTAGTAGCCCTCCATTTTTATTTACTCCACATATTAGATTTGACTAAGTCAAACTTTGTAATACTCTCAAACCTTTCCGATAATTGAAATTAAAATTCTTTATTTGTACATACTCTCACACGTTTTTGATAATTTGGCGCATGTGTGGTTGTTCACTTAAGGGAGGGTAGTGTACTACATGTGAAGGACAGGAAGTGCGACCAGGACGCGTGGGCGTGGATCGTTAGTTCATCGGAAGTAGTACTCCCTCTGTACATTAAATAAAGAGTTTTGTTTCGTACTTACACAATTTAAAACGATTGTTATGGAGAGAATAAGAAAACCACTCCACTATACATTAGTCGTATACACACGAGAGTACTATATGGACACAACTTCATTAACTTAGTGCACCTGCCTTTGGGTTTATGACAGGTGGGCCCAAAATTTGGCTGGCTCACCTGTCATACGGCCAAAAGTAGATGGAGTGAAGGCACCGGAGCTCAGTCCGTACTACATTAGTATATATATAAGCGGGAGCCTTAGCGCTTGTTCGCTAGGGTTTGCACTCTCCACACGCTCGCCGCAATACATATATGTTACACGTTGGAGGCTCAGCGTTCATTTGCTAGGGTTTGCTATATTCACAGTCTCTCACCCTCTCTTCACCAGATCTAAACAAGACTGCGTTGGCCTCTTGTCTCTCTCCTCCCTCATAGCTGGTGAAGGAGGCGTCTGTATCCCGTCGCACCGGGAAGGGGAGGAGGTGCAGCGTTAACTCTATCGCCTTCGGCGAGGGAGGCAATCCACTGCCGGCTGTGCTGTTCTCTTTCACCCAGTGCCAGTGCGGGAGGGCCACCGACCCCTTCTTCCTCGCTGCCGTACATAGTGTGGGCAGATCCGGCCTCCCGCCGCACGCCTTGCCACATCCCGATGACCCTAAGGTATAAGTTTCTTTGAAACCGTCGTTGCTCTAGCTGCATGTGGATCTTTTTCGATCTATAGTCGAATCTATGTCTTGGTTCAAAGAGGAAAGAAAGGTGCGGTGGGGTGGAGCATGAATCTAGGACGTGGTTCAATGAGGAAAGGAGGGAGGAAAAGTAGTATAGACTGGCTATCCAGCCGCTTTATTGGTCGAAAAGGGAAAAGGGGGGTAACCTAGTACACACATCTGTAAGGAACCAATCTCTTTGTTGAAAAAGGAAAGAAACTGGGGGGCGGGTAGTTTGTGCAGGACTAGATTTTCCGCCCTCACATAGGAAAAAAGTTCAAAGAGAACAAATATGGGACCAACACAGATATGCTGCTTGGCTACATACTCTGCATCACCCATTTATACGTGTGGACGCACATGGTGCTAGCATGTTCCATACAACTATTTTGCTGTTGTTAATCTAAGGGCATGTTTGG
Source organism: Triticum aestivum (assembly GCF_018294505.1). Taxonomy (NCBI): domain Eukaryota; kingdom Viridiplantae; phylum Streptophyta; class Magnoliopsida; order Poales; family Poaceae; genus Triticum; species Triticum aestivum. The sequence continues at coordinate 549,412,104 of NC_057795.1, read as the reverse complement.
TTCCAAATAAGTCACCAACTTATAAGTCGAAAAGTGAAAAAAGTGACTTATTTTGCCAAACAGACCCGACTTATAAGTCACCCCAACTTATAAGTCATAAGTTGCTCCACCCCAACTTAAAACTTATAAGTCACCCCCTTTTACGTGTGTCCCACCACCTACATGATGTTGATTGGCGTGGGAAGGTGTGTCAAATGACTTATAAGTCAGGTGACAACCAAATAGGCGTAACTTATAAGTCACTGTTTTTAAGTCACCTGACTTATAAGTCAGGTGACTTATTGGAACCAAACAGGCCCTAAGAATGCCGCCGGAAAATTGAAGCAATGCCACTGTTAAAAGTAAATTACATTTTTTAACGAATGTTGTTTCAAGAGAGTGTCTCTGTTAATATGAATCAATGCTACCGTTTTAGAAATGCTACTATCCTACTTTGTTTTCCATCCAAGATAAGTTAGATGCTTCTTTCTGTCACCGTTTGTTTCATCCTCCTTTATCGGCAAGTAATTGTTTCCTTTTTTGCCTCTGTTAAAACAGGGGTATCGATTCAACTTGTTGCTATTGCGACATTTTACTTCGCTACTCGAAACACTTATGTTTTAAGAGTGTTTTGTGCAGTTCAACTTGAATGTCACACCGGTGACTTTGCTTAATTTTGGTGGAACTGCACAAAAGGAGATCGAGATTTGTTTCCATTGTTCCTGTCGAGTTGTTTCAAATCTTGGTCTCTACCACATGATATCTATTCAACTTGTTGCTATTGCGACATTTTGCTTCGCTACGCGAAACACTTTGCTTGATTTCAGTGCAACTGCACAAAATGAGATTGGATTTCCTATTCGTGTTAGCAGATTCGTATTTTATCCTGGTGTTCTCATGAAAGGTCAACAGGCCTTCATCCACATGATTGTGCAGTGTGCTTTGAGATGTTGTGCTACTTGTATTGGTACTGTTTTAAATAAATGTTGAATTGAAGCTATTGTATTGCTGTCTTTTCCCATTAAGTAGTGAACAAAAATGGGACCAACCCAGACATGATGCTTGTTGCTTTGTTACAACAAACTCTGCATCACCCCCTTTATAAGTAGATGGAAGCACATATTGTTGTTGCGCCCACTCTCCCCTGGAACTGTTTATGCTTTTCGTTAATCTAATGCCGCTGGTAAAATTAAGCAATGCCACTCTCAGAATTAATTAACTACTGAATCTTAGTTCAAAACTGCAACACTTGTTAGGAATGGTACTATCCTGCTTTGTAGTTCTTTCTACATGTTTAACCAAGGTATTGTTAAGATAATGTCTCTTTAAAAATGAATCAGTTGCATTGTTTTAGGAATGGTACTTTTCTGCTTTGTCGTTCTTTATACATGTTGAACCAAGGCATTGTTAAGATAATGTCTCAGTCAATATGAATGAATCACACTGATGGAGAATTGCTCCTCTCCTGCTTTGTTTCCCATTAAGACAAGTCATCAACCGTTATTTCTCAGTAATTGTTTCCCTTATACCTATTGTTGCTTACAGGGATATCAAAATTAAAGCTCGGTTTTATTCCGACTTCGATTTTAGTTGAACTGCACAAAAGGAGCCAATGTGTCCAAGGCAAACTGTTGCGTTACTGGGTCCAGTTGGTCGTTCCACTTTGCAGAAAGAAGCAGTCACTGGATGCGGTACATTACAGAAGGAATGACCGAGAAGCTTTACAGAGTATTATTAGACACCGGTGACATGACTAGTCTGCAGAGATCATTGACAATTTAACAACACGTGGAGTGCCCTGGGCAAAAAGTGCCCAAACAAGTACAAGAAGCTAAGACAAGACACGATCATAGGCATTACATATTTTGAATGGGAAAAGCTTGTCAAAGTTTAATCATTGATGTTAGCAAGAAGACGTTAGTTTAATATATTGGAATTGGAAAACCTTGTCAAAATTTGCTCATTGATGTTAGCAAGAAGACGTTAGTTTAATATATTGGAATTGGAAAACCTTGTCAAAATTTGCTCGTTGATGTTAGCCAGAAGACATGCATTTGATATTTTTGAGTGGGACGCCCTTGCTGTGAGCAGCGTCGAGTGTTTTTTCCTATTCCTGTGTTCAGTTTAGAAGTAAATAGTTACTCTGCTGAGATATTCCTGTGTTAAGAGTTTGTTCTGAATATTGTCTATGTAATGCCAGGCCTTGTGTTTGATTGCAAAGTTGAGCTTGGAATGTTGTGGCATGCGGCATCACGAGCTGTTCACCGTGCCTCCTGAGAATAATGCTTCGTATTGTTTTGCATGTCGATCTAATGCCAGTGATTTGCTTGTTAAGAAGATCATCCTCTTCTGTTGTTTCCGTGCGTAAGAAGTTCATCGTCTGATGTTTCATTCATAGCCTATACGACATGTCGGGTAGGTTAGACGTGAAACCATATGATCTTCCGACCAACTCATGATATTAGGCCGTGATTGGATCGTCGTTTTCCAACCAAAACCGCTTGTAAAACTGACGCTTGTAAATTAAAGCAGATGGTCTCGGGCGAAGGCGCTTGGTTGGTCGATTTCGACTAGTAAAATATCGGAAGTACTTCACACACGATAAAAATGCTGAACGACACTCGGACGATTGCTAATCCAGCCGTTAGCTGCTGTTTCAGCCTTGCCCATGGATGGCATGATACGCACGTCGTGCATGTATCGTCTGGTAATGTCGTCCATATAGCAATGCTCGTAAAATATACACTGGTCTCTCAAATTACACGCGTAACCCGCCGGTTTTACTTACAGACCTCGGGCCTTCCGATGACGAGTAAATTACACTTGTATGTTAATACAGGTTTGAAATAAACCAGAGCTCCCAAGCGCGGCCTTACCGTTTCATGTCGTCTCAGTTTCTCGAAGGTGCTCATAGGTGTCCGATGATCCTGGCTTCCTGAATGAGCAGCGGGCGCTGTATCAGACCTCCGTAGGGCCCGCGAGGCCCTCTCCGTTGTCCTTCGAGTTGTTGCGCTCGCCGTGGCGCCGAGCATTGTTAACATGGTCAACGAACATGAGGATTCAGGAGATGACTTTATTTTGACTGGATGACACTAGGGACCCACTAGGGCCATAGCCGTACGTACGCAACTGCCTCCTTATTATGTATAACCTATATTTTTTTTTGCTTTCTCCTGGTTTCCTGACATCACGGTCCCACACCATTGTCAACCTATGTAGTCAATATAAACGAGAGAATTGCACAAGGTGCGGCCGACAGCTGGGACCAAGCAGCTCGAGCAGTATTTGTGTTTTTGAGGCGTGAGCACTGCAGAGTTTTTCTTGGCGATGATTTCGTTGTTGTTCAGAGGAGAGCAGGGTATTAACTGGGCGGGCTGTGGCCCGTCTAGCCCAGGCCAGATATCCAGCCCAGATACTACTTTTTTCAAGATGAAAATGGCTAGCCCAGCTATACGTCTTTTTGAGGAATACCCAGGCAAGGTCAACTTGTTATTCTCCGCCCCGCTGTGCTGCAAATCTTTCCTAGGAGGGATGCATTAGGCTTAACAGGAAAATGGGCTTTAAAAATAATAAATGGGATGTAATTATAAAAACTGGGCAGTAACTATAAAAAAATGCACCAAACACGAAATTAGTTTATAAAATATTATTTATGGATTTTGAAAATCTTAAATTTTCATTGTTGCGCGCGCAATGTTTCGTTGGATTTTTACGTAATACAAATTTATATTTAATCTGAATAGAAATTTCGGGATAAAAATATTTCGGATCCCATCAAAATGTGGGAAATTTTATTGAATTCTGTCTTCAACGGTTGGTTGAAATTATTAATCGTTGTCCTAGCTAGAAAATGGGTTGTACTTTTAACAAACTGTAAATGGGCTGTTGTAAATTCCATTAGAATTCAAAAATGGGTTGTACATTCTTACAAAATGCAAATGGGCTATAAGTTCTCTGCCACACACTTGTGGGCCTACTAAGTGACGCGTCCCCTAAAAAAATAAGTTGACACGTATGCAAGGCTTTGTCAACTTATTACAGTCAACACACGGTTCTAGCAGCAGTGGCCGTTGGATGTCTATCCAACGGATGTCGTGCTTCTTCTTCAATCTCGGATATTCTTAGCTTCGGCCGCCCAAAAAATGATTCCTCCCCCTGACATCTGGGGCGCACCGTTTCGGAGGCTGACCTATGGGCCTACTAAGTTGGAGCGTACAAAGGGCTTTGTCAACTTAGTCAATATAAACGATTCTAGCTTCAGTGACCGTACATGTCCATCCAACGACTGTAGTGCTTCTTCAACCTCTGGTCTTCTTGGTCCAGCCGCCCAAAGCAGCGCTGGTCGTGCCGCCTGCTCCTGCCTCCCGTGGCCGGCTGTGCTGTCGCGGAGGCCTCACCGCCCCCATACTACTCCCATCGCTGGCCAGGCCATCCATCCACTCACCCACACCCCCTGTTATTCTGCGGCGACGGCAGCCTCACACCGCAGCCGAACCAGTGAACCCTCGTACTCCTCTCCGCGCGGGCTTCCACTACTGCGTCTTCCCCGGCTCCGCATCATCCCCTTCCTAGGCGTCGTTGTCGCCCACCGCCCTCGTGCTCTCGGTGCGGCGTGGTCAACGTGGTCAACGACCGACTTTCATCGGAAGAGTACTATACGTGGAGAGGCTAATAGCTGGGTCCACGGCGGCCGCAAGGAAGTGTCTCCTTATTACGCGCAAAATAATTATTCCTCCACCTGACAGCAGGGACCCGCCGGACGGGCCACCTTATTTCGTGAAAAAAATGTTTCCCCCCTGACTGCTGGTACCGACCGGACGGGCCACCGTATTTCATGAAAAAAACGTCCCCCCCCCCCCGTTGTCAGCTCGGACCCACCGGAAGTGCCTCTTTATTACGCACAAAAAAATGAATACTCCCCCTGCTAGCTGGGACACACCTTGGTGGGAAGCTAACTTGTGGGCCTACTAAGTTGACGGGGACGGAGGGCTTTGTCAACTTAGTCAATATAAATTATTCTAGCTCTAGTGACCGTACGATGTCCATGCAACGGCCGTAGTGCTTTTTCAACCTCTGGTCTTCTTGCTCCAGCCTCCCAAAGCAGCGCCGGTCGTGCCACTTGCTCCTGCCTCCCGTGGCCTGCTGTGCTGCCGCGGAGGCCTCACCGCCTCCATACTACTCCCACCGCTGGCCAGGCCATCCCTCCACTCCACTCACCCACACCCCCTGTTATTCTGCGGCGACGGCAGCGCAGCTGAACCAGTGAACCCTCGTACTCCTCTCCGTGTGGGCATCCACTGCCTTGTCTTCCCCGGCTCCGCGTCATCCCCTTCCTAGGCCTCGTCGTCGTCCACCGCTGTGGTGCTCTCGGCACGGCGTGGTCAATGTGGTCAACGACCAAATTCCATCGGAAGAATACTGTACGTGAAGAGGCTGACAACTGGGTCCACGGCAGCCGCAAGGAAGTGCCTCCTTATTATGCGGAAAATAATTATTCCTCCACCTGACAGCAGGGACCCACCGGACGGGCCACCAGTATTTCGCGAAAAAAACATTTGCCCCTGACTGCTGGGACCCACCCGACGGGCCACCGTATTTCGCGAAAAAAACGTTCCCCCTACTGTCAGCTCGGACCCACCGGAAGTGCCTCCTTATTACGCACAAAAAAATGAATACCCCCCTGCTAGCTGGGACCCACCTTGGTGGGAGGCTGACTTGTGGGCCTACTAAGTTGACGGGGACGAAGGGCTTTGTCAACTTAGTCAATATAAACGATTCTAGCTCCAGTGACCGTACGATGTCCATCCAACGGCCGTAGTGCTTCTTCAACCTCTGGTCTTCTTGCTCCAGCCGCCCAAAGCAGCGCCGGTCGTGCCGCATGCTCCTGCTTCCCGTGGCCGGATGTGCTGCCGCGGAGGCCTCACCACCCCCTACTATTCCCACCGCTGGCCAGGCCCTGCGGCGACGGCAGCCTCACACCGCAGCCGAACCAGTGAACCCTCGTACTCCTCTCCGCGCGGGCTTCCACTGTCGCGTCTTCCCCGGCTCCCCGTCGTCCCCTTCCTAGGCCTCGCCGTCGTCCACCGCCCTGGTGCTCTCAGGCGGCGTGGTCAACGTGGTCAAGGAACGACTTCCATCGGACGTGGACTGTATGTGGAGAGGCTGACAGCTGGGTCCACGGCCGCAGCAAGGAAGTGCCTCCTTATTACGCGGAAAATAATTATTCCTCCACCTGACAGCGGGGACCCACCGGAAGGGCCACAGTATTTCACGAAAGAAACATTCCCCCCTGACTGCTGGGACCCACCAGCTGCACCTTCGCACGCAAGGAAGTGCGTCCGGGCAAAAAAACGATTCGCCCCCTGACTGCTGGGACCCACCAGCTACATCTTCGCACGCAAGGAAGTGTGTCTGGGCAAAAAAAACGATTCGCCCCCCTGACTGCTGGGACCCACCAGCTACATCTTCGCACGCAAGGAAGTGCGTCCGGGCAAAAAAAAAAACAAAACAAAACGATTCGCCCCCCTGACTGCTGGGACTCACCAGCTACATCTTCGCAGGCAAGGAAGTGCCTGACAGTCGGGACCCACCTGGTCGAAGCGTACATACCGTTGTCATTCTGGTCGCGAACGTGTACGTACATATATACTGGTGGATGTAGAGGCGCGCACGTGTCATAGTAGAGGCGCGCACGTAGCATGTACACGTACGTACAACGGCGAGGGTGCAAGAAAGAAAATATGGCCACGTACATACATACGGGCAGGGTCTCTAACGCCTATCGCGCATACATACATGGCAGGGTCGGAATGGAGAAACAGCGTCGTCGTTGTGTTCATGGGGAGCCAACCGGCTGGGTCAGAACGGAATGCATGGTCGTGTTCATCGGGATGGCTTGGACGGAACAGGCAATGGAAACGAGGCCTGGTGTACCGCACAATGGAGGAAACGGCCTTGTGTTCGACCGGCCACGTTCGAAACAGGGTCCTATTGATCGGGAGGGGCCTGGCGTACCGCAAAACGGAGGAAACGGACCTCCTACGGTCAAAATGGGGGTCCTGTTGATCGGGAGGGGTGTGGCGTACCGTAAAACAGAGGAAACGGACCTCCTACGATCAAAACGGGGGTCCTGTTGATCAGGAAGGGTGTGGCGTACCGCAAAACGGACGAAACGGACCTCCTACGGTCGAAACCGGGGTCCTGTTCATCGGGAGGGGTGTGGCGTACCGCAAAACGGACGAAACGAACTTGTGTTGGAGCGCTACGGTCGAAATGGGGGGAGGGGTGTGGTGTACCGCAAAACGAGACTCCACGGGATATTGTTCATCTCCACCGTCGATCTCCTCCAGCCTCCACTAGCTACCGTCGACCTCCTCCAGCCTCCACGGGCTCCTGTTCATCCAGCCTCCACCGTGCGCTACTCCACCGGCTACTGTTCAACCACCCCTCCACGGGCACCCCTCCACCGTCTACTGTTCATCCAGCCCTCCACACCACGGGGTCCTGTTCAACCACCCCTCCACGGCCACCCCTCCATCGTCTACTGTTCATCCAGCCCTCCACACCACGGGTTCCTGTTCATCCAGAGGCAACGCCACCGCTCACTGTTCATCCACCCCCCCCCCCCCGCAACGCTCACTGTTCATCCAATCGATCGGCTTCAGTTAGCAGCAGTAGCGAAGGAATCGCTCCATCGGGTTCAGTTAACAGCCATCGATCGATCGCTCGGGTTCAGTAACGCGTAGCCTGCAGTGCAATCGCTCGGGTTCAGTTAGAGCCCAACGCCTCGCTCGGCTTCAGTTAGAGCCAACGCCTCGCACACACGCGCGTACGTACGAGAGAAATGTGCATCGCTCCGCCCCCGACCTCCCACCGTAACCGGCAACTCCCCGAAATTTTCCTCCCCCTCGCTTCTACCACGATTTTTTTCGTCATGGACGGCCCAAAGAATGTCATGCAGCTGCGTCTCCGCCCCGCCCAGGACGAAAAGCCCATTTTCTGTCATGATTTTTTGTCATAGAAGTAGGAGCCCACCACATCTATGATGATACCGGGTTTTGTCACAATTATTGTCATAGAAGTGTCATATGTATGACAGGAAAAAAATTCGCTCGGCCCAAAATGTCACGGATGTGTCTTTTTTTGTAGTGCCCCCTGCCTTGTCGCTGACTCATGGACCCCCCTGACGTGAAACCGACACCAAAAATTCCTATAAATCTAGAAACCCCCAGAAAGAAACCTAGATCGGGAGTTCCGCCATCGCAAGCCACTGTAGCCACCAAAAACCAATCGGGAGCCCATTCCGGCACCCTGCCGAAGGGGGAAACCATCACTGGTGGCTATCTTCATCATCCCAGCGCTCTCCATGACGAGGAGGGAGTAGTTCACCCTCGAGGTTGAGGGTATGTACCAGTAGCTATGTGTTTGATCTCTCTCTATCTCTCTCATGTTCTTGATATGACACGATCTTGATGTACCGCGAGCTTTGTTACTATAGTTGGATCATATGGTGTTTCTCCCCCTCTATCTTCTTGTGATGAATTGAGTTTTACCCTTGAGGTTTCACTATTATCGGATTGAATACTATTATGGATTTGTGAACACTTGATGTATGTCTTGCATGGGTTACCCGTGGCGACAATGGGGTATTATGTTGATCCACTTCATGTATGTTTTGGTTATCAACTTGCGGATTCCCGTGGTGACATTGGGGTAATCTATGCATAGGGCTTGGTACGCGTTTTCATATTCCATTCTCCGATAGAAATCTTGGGATACTCTTGAAATCCTTTGTGTTTGTTGGCGTTCTGGGAACGGGGGTACCCAGACTTGCCTGCCTGCGACCTGCGGCGTGGCTCAAGTGATGGCCCAGTACGGCCCACCTTCATCAACTTAAGCTCAAGACCCTCGCGATGGGCTTCCTCAGGCGCAGCCTCGTCAGGAAGGCTCGTGAGGAGGCGGAGAGATCAAGGCAGAGGTACCTCACGAGGTGCCCATGACACAAGCCATGACGATCGAGGCCAAGCGGGCGTCGGCCTGCGCAGTGTCCTTGTTTCCCCTTTGGTGCAAAGGGGGAAAGCGCTGGCCAAGGTATTAGGCAAAGGCTACCATTTCGGTGCAACAAGACCAAGACCAGCAGAGCAGCAGGATGGAGGTCATCGTGGAGCCCAAGACGGCGTCATCGTCAGAATCTTTGACAGGCGAGGACCAACTTTAGTCAGGATAAGTGTACTAGATGTTCCCCTTCAAAATGGCCAATTGTTGGCGCCCTTCCTGCTCAATATTTGGGAAGAGGACCAGGGCCTCCCTCTCTATATATAGGGCTAGCCACCATAGTATAGGGGCATCGAGAATCGACCCCTCCGAAGGGAAAACACCACCACAAGAACATCCCTCGCGAGGTTGTTCTTCCCTTGTATTGTTCATCATTAGCCCCAAAGGCAATCCACCATACCACACACTGGAGTAGGGTATTACACCACAATGGTGGCCCAAACCAGTATAAACCTCGTGTCTCTTGTGTTGTTCATCTTTGCTAGCTTAGATTCCATGCGGAGCTTTGGGACGTGAGTTGGTAGAGGAGAGATCTCCGCGCGCACCCCAGAGTTCGAACCTCAAGGGTCTGCCGGAACCAGAAATCCGACATTTGGCGCGCCAGGTAGGGGTGCGCCGGAGCTCCCTCTGTAATCAGCCCATTCTCCATCAACCTTGCGCTTCACCACCATGGCCGGCAACGTGCCGCCCGCTCCGGCTGCGGAGGCTAGCCCTGGGCCCCAGGGGCTCCGGGCACTGACCCCCGCCCTGCGACAGGTGCTGTGGCCGAACAAGTTCAAGCCAGAGATGCCGCCGCGCTACGATGGCATGGCAGACCCGCTAGCTTTCCTGCTAGCATATGAGGAGGCCGTCCTCAAGGCCGGAGGCGATGGCTGGGTCATGGCCAACTAGCTGCCCATGGCGCTCACCGGCGTCCCGCGCATGTGGCTGCTCCATTTGCCAACATCTTCAGTGAATTCCTCGGAGGAGCTGCGCGGCCTCTTCCTCGCCCATCACGCAGCCCCGGCGCTCCCGATCGTCGTGGCACTCCTTGGTGGCTCCCAAGCACCACCCACGAGTCGCCACATCAAGTCATTCGTCCGTCAGGTCAGCGCGGCCCTGACTCGCCGCTCAGCTCCTCCAGGATGGGCGTTACCCAAGGCCGACTTGACCTTCAGTTTGGATGATCACCCCACCAACACTGTTAATGTTTGCTCGGGCGCACTCCCGATGCTATGCACTCCTACCATCTGCAAGGTGGTCGTCACCAGGACCCTAGTCGACGGCGGGGCCGGCCTCAATGTACTCTTGATCGAGGCCTTCAGTCTCCTCCACGTACCGTTAGAGCGGCTCCGACCCAGCCAGCCCTTCTCGGGTGTCAGGGGCAGCCCCACCGGCTCTTTGGGGCAGATCCGCCTCCTGGTGACATTCGGCACCCAAGTCAACTTTCCACAAAGCTAGTTGATTTCGACATCGCCCCCATCAGCCTCCCATACAACGCCATCCTCGGCTACCCGGCGTTGGCCCAGTTCATGGCAGCAACTCACCCAGCTTACAACCTGATGAAAATTCCCGGGAGCAACGGTGTCCTCACCATAGCCGGAGATGCGAAAGATGCCCTGCAGGCACTCAAGCTCGCTTTCAAGGCAGCAGTGACAGCGCAACCCGTCGACGTCGATCCCCTCAAGGCTAAGGGGGCTGCACCCGCCAAGAAAAAGCAGTTGTTCACACAAGACAAAGCAGAGACCAAGCAAGTGCCAGTCGACGAGGATGGGTCCTCCGGCGCCACCTTCACCATAGGCGCCAATTTAGACCCCGAGCAAGAGGAGGCCCTGGTAAAGTTCCTACGTGCAAACAAGGAGGTGTTCGCGTGGGAACCCAAACAGCTGGCAGGGGTCCCCAGGCAGGTGATCGAGCACCACCTGAACGTCTGTCCCAACATACGCTCAGTGAAGCAGAAGGCAAGACGGTAGTCCACAGAGAAGCAAGCTTTCATCGTCCAAGAAACCCGCAAGTTGGAGGCCACGGGAGTCATTCGCGAGGTCCACTACCCGGAGTGGCTGGCGAACCCCGTCGTCGTGCTGAAGAAAGGGGGGAAGGAGCACATGTGCATCGATTTCACTAACCTCAACAAGGCCTGCCCACAAGATCGGTTCCCACTCCCCCGCATCGACCAGATCGTCGACTCTACCACAGAGCGCGACCTGTTATGCTTCTTGGACGCCTTCTCAGGCTATCACCAAATCAAAATGGCAGTCGAGGATGTGGAGAAGACAGCTTTCCTGACCCCGTGCGGGGTATACTGCTACACCTGCATGCCGTTCGGATTGTGCAATGCGGGTGCAACCTTCCAGCGGCTGATGCACATCGCATTGGGCCGTCAGCTCGGGAAGAACGCTGAGGCTTATGTCGATGACATAGTAGTGAAGTCTCGGAAGGCGAAAACCCTGATACAGGACCTGGAAGAAACCTTCATGAGCTTGTGTGAAGTGGACCTGCGGCTCAACCCAGAGAAGTGCATGTTCGGCGTTCCCTCTGGCAAGCTTCTGGGCTTTCTCGTGTCCCACAGAGGGATGAGGCTAACCCAGAGAAGGTCAAGGCAATCGAAGACATGACTCTGCCTCAAACTCTCAGGGAAATGCAGAAGCTTACCGGATGGGTAACTGCGTTGGGGCACTTCATCTCCAAGCTAGGGGAACGCGCCTTACCCTTCTTCAAGCTGATGAAGAGGAAGGGCCCGTTCGAATGGACTCAAGAGGCTGATGAAGCGTTTCAAGACCTCAAGAAGTACCTGACCAGCCCTCCTGTGATGGTCGCACCATGCCCACAAGAGCCCCTGGTGCTCTACCTCGCAGCCACACCGTACTCCGCCGGCGCTGCCCTGGTGGTCGTCCGGGGGGAGCGCCGAGCCAAGACTGCGCCAGTCGCGGCAACCCCGAGGGAGGAAGATCGCACGAGTGTTGCACCCTCAGCGGATACAAGCCAGCCTCAGCAAGGAGGCGTCGTCACGACAGAGAAGGCTCCACCAGTTTGTCAGGAGCTGGAGACTCCTGCACCTCAGGAGACGCTCGACCCTTCGGAGGGTGCAGACTCCGCCATTGTGCCCTCCCTCGTCGAGCATCCCGTGTACTTCGTCAGCACAGTGCTGAGGGATGCAAGGGCATGATACCCCATGCCTCAGAAGCTCGTGCTCACACTGTTGGTGGCCTCGCGGAAGCTGCGGCATTACTTCCAAGGTCATCCGATCAAGGTCGTTTCAGCATACCCGTTGGAAAGGGTGCTCAGGAGTCCCAACTCAGCAGGAAGGGTCACTGAATGGAACATCAAACTGCAAGCATTTCAGTTGGAGTTCAGCACGACTACGGTCGTCAAGGGAGCTGCACTAGCAAATTTTCTAGCAGAATGGACAGAGGCGCCAGGGCTTGAGATAGGCGAGGACCGTTCGCTTTCCCCAGGAAGTGAGGCGCCGGACGGCTGGGTTATGTACTTCGACAGAGCTTTCTCGCGACATGACGTAGGGGCTGGTGCAGTGCTCATATCCCCCACTCAGGACAAGCTCTACTATGCAGTGCAACTCTGTTTCCAGCATGGAGAAAAGATTTCCAACAATATAGCAGAATATGAGGGCTGATAGCAGGCCTGAGGGCTACGGTGGCCTTGGGGGTAAAGCGCCTAGTCATTAAGGGCGATTCACAGCTCCTCGTCAACTTCTCCAACAAGGTGTATGAGCCGAAGGACAAGCACATGGAGGCGTATCTGGCAGAGGTCCGCAAAATTGAGAAGCAGTTTTGGGGTTTGGAGCTGCAACATGTGCCACGCGGCACCAATCAGGAAGCTGACGACATCGCGAAAAGGGCATTCAGACGGCTGCCTCAGGAGCCCGGAGTCTTCAAAGAGAGGCTCTTTAAGCCCTCGATGATGCCACCACCGTCGGACAGAGTGCAACCTTAGGTGGAACTTCCCCAGCCGCCTGCCTCGAGAGCCCCGGCCTGTGGACCGACCTCGGGAGCACGCTTGCTCCTGGCGCTGGAGCCTCAGGAGGGGTGTTGGACCGCGGAACTCAAGAGCTAATTGGTGCAAGGGGCCTTGCCGGAAAAGGAGGAAGATGCAGAGCACGTGGCGCGGCAAGCCACGGCGTACTGCATCCAAGATGGAGAGCTCTACAGGAAGCGACCGAACGACGTGTCCCTATGTTGCATTTCCAGGGAACATGGGAAGGAGCTGTTGGCGGACATACACTGCGGAGACTGTGGGCACCACTCGTCGTCACGGACCCTCGTTGGCAAGGTGTTCCGCAGCGGGTTCTACTGGCCCACAACACTCAATGACGCCGTCGAGCTGGTGAGGGCTTGTGAAGCCTGCCAATTCCACGCCAAGCAGATCCATCAGCCGACACAGGGCATGCAGACCATACCCCTCTCATGGCCATTCGCGGTTTGGGGGCTGGACATTTTGGCCCCGTTCCCTTGAGCGCCAGGGGGCTATCGCTACCTCTACGTTGCCGTGGATAAGTTCACCAAGTGGGCTGAGGTGGAAGTTGTCCGCACCATCCCGGCAGGCTCCGCAGTCAAGTTCATCAAGGGCCTCGTGAGCCGATTCGGGGTGCCTAACCGCATCATCACTGATAACGGTTCGCAATTCACCGACAATCTCTTCAAAACATACTATGCTAACCTTGGAACGCAGATATGCTACGCTTCAGTGGCACACCCTCGGAGCAACGGCCAGGCTGAGCGAGCCAACATGGAGGTCCTGAAGGGCGTCAAGACCAGGACCTTCAAGAAGAAACTTGAGGCTTGCGGCAGGGGCTGGTATGATGAGCTCTAGTCCGTGTTGTGGTCTCTTCGCACGACCGCAACCAAGTCAACTAGCGAAACCCCGTTCTTCCTCGTCTACAGAGATGAGGCCATCCTCCCTCACGAGGTCAGGCGTCGCTCCGCGTAGGTCCTGGCGTTCGATGAGACGCAGCAGGACGCCATGCGGGGGACAGACCTCATGCCGAGGGAGCAACGCCGCCGGGAGGCTGCGTTGAGGGCGGCCTGATACTAGCAGGCGCTGCGATGATACCACTGCCGCAACATCCGCCCCAGGACCCTCGAGGTAGGCGACCTCGTGCTCAGGCGGGTCCTCTCCACGGAAGGCCTTCACAAACTCTCTCCCATGTGGGAGGGCCCGTTCAAGGTTGTTCATGTTTCTAGGCCCGGTTCCGCGCGCTTGGAGACCCAGGAGGGGGTGCCCATCCTGAACGCGTGGAACATTCAACACCTCTGGAAGTTCTACCCTTGAGCGAGGCCCAGTGCCTATGGAAAAGGCCCAAAGCCTGTGAAGAAGGCCAATGCCTGTGAAGCTTGCCGCTTTGAAAAGGCCCGGTGCCTGTGAAGAAGGCAAATGCCTATGAAGCTCTCCCCCCCCCCTCAAGAAAAGACCTGGTGCCTGTGAAGAAGGCAAACGCCTGTGAAGCTCGCGGCCCGTGACACTCTCACGTAATAATGAGTGGGGCTGTACACGCCCCGGAGTCTCCGGAGTGCCGCCCCTGGGCCTTGGGGGCTCTCGCCCATGCCCAGTGGCACCACTTAGCTCTGCGCTGGTGAGAAGACGTCGAAGACTAGATTAGGTGTCGGCGCGGCTTTTCATTTGCTTTCTGCAGTTGGCTAGTTTTTCCTTGCTTGAAGCTTTTAGTTGAAGTTGCCTTCAGTGTTATGCGGCACCCGGCATGCATTTTCCCTTTTTGTCGTTCACCTGACCCTACTTTCTTTTCGCAACCCTCGCGAGGGAGGCCACGCGGGCACCCTCGCGAGCGTCGCCTGGTTTGATTTCGTGAGGTTCCTCGACCTAAGTTGCAGCGGGAGCACTCCTCCCAGTCAATGCCCCACGGGCATCACGACGCGAACGCTGGGCCGAGCAGGCCACCCCTGCGGCCGAGGACTGAATCCTAACCCTCCGGCAAGTTCTTTTTGCAGGCCTCGAGACCCGTGACAAGGCTTCTGGCCAGAGCCTCCTGAGGCTGGCGCCGCAACAAACCCCTCCCACTAAGCTAACTTGTTCCTACTCATGAGCACGCGGCACCGTAGCACGGCACAAAAAATAGGAACAACATGATAATTAAAAGCAACAGTCTAGCACGCCCCCGCCGAACCCCATACTTCTCTCTCCATGCATGTAAAACAAAATGGGCACAACTCGACCAACTATAGCCCGGAGAAGAGGACCTGCGTCGCCCTCCGGAGCTCAAGCAGTTTCCTCCTCACGCTTCACCTGGGCGCGGCAGTGGGACGCTCCACCTCCCCCCTCGAAGCAAGCACGGCGGCGCGGTGGCTGGTCACGGCCGCCGCTGGAGGAGCTGCCATCGGAAGGGGAATCGCCAAAGCTTGAAGAACCGCGGACGCCGCCGGGCGCATGCACGGCCTCGTCTTCGCCGCTACCGTTGCCGAGGATGAGCATGCGGCCGTCGTCGTCACCTTCGGGGCAGCACCCAGCGCGATGGGTGAGGGAGTCCTAGATTAGGGGGTGTCCGGATGGCCGGACTATGACCTTTGGCCGGACTCCCGGACTATGAAGATACAAGATTGAAGACTTCGTCCCGTGTCCGGATGGGACTTTCGTTGGCGTGGAAGGCAAGATTGGCGATACAATATGAAGATCTCCTCCCATTGTAACCGACTCTGTATAACCCTAGCCCTCTCCGGTGTCTATATAAACCGAAGAGTTTTAGTCCATAGGACGAAGAACAATCATACCATAGGGTAGCTTCTAGGGTTTAGCCTCTCTGATCTCGTGGTAGATCAACTCTTGCACTACCCATATCATCAATATTAATCAAGCAGGAGTAGGGTTTTACCTCCACTGAGAGGGCCCGAACCTGGGTAAAAACATCGTGTCCCTTGTCTCCTGTTACCATCCGCCTAGACACACAGTTCGGGACCCCCTGCCTGAGATTCGCCGGTTTTGACACCGACATTGGTGCTTTCATTGAGAGTTCCTCTGTATCGTCATTGACAGGAAGGATGCCGCACCCCGTATTTAAAGACGGCACTGTTGCTAAAGGAGCTTTGGCTATCGGCCAAACTCTTCGGCTAGGCAGTTTTTTGATGACCGCCTGTTCGGCCGCCGCGCCAGCAATGACCTCTCGGGTCATCGAAAGCAATCTCCAGATCAGCTCGGAACTCGCCGAGCAGTTAGATCCGATGGAGCTCTCTTCCCTAAACGAGCTCTTGGATTGCATCGCCGCCCTGGGAGTCGCTACAGATTACGACCAGATTGGGCTTAAACCCGATCAGAGAGAGATCGGCTCTCCCCAGGTCACCCACCATGTTGAAGTGGTGGAAGAACAATGCGGCGAATCCCCACCCATCCTAAGGACCAGATGTGTCCGGATTCCCGACCCCTCCAAGCCGGACATCCGCGAAGGGGAGGACGTCGCCCAAGCCCTGAACTTAAAGTCAGGCAGCAGGCCGGATTCATTGAACAACGTCCAAGAAAACAAGCTTCCGAATTCAGAATTCTCTTGGCCCCTGAGTCTCAGATCGGGCGAGGTTCCGGATTTAAATCCACCCGCCCACCCAAATATAAGGGACTTATCCCAAATACGGCAAGAGCCCGGGGAAACAGTACATCACTACTGGGCCAGATTCCTCCTGGTTATGAACAGGATAAAGGACTGCCGTGATAAGGACGCAATTTCGTTCTTCTGTAACAACTGCACGGACATCGGAATCCTCAATGCCATAAGTCGCTGCGAAATTACACGCTTCGCCGACTTGACATCCATAGTACGAAAGTACTGTGCGACAGAAAGCGTTCGGAAAACCGAAACGAAATTCTGGGACAATCCGACCACAAATACAATCCCAGTCGAAAACAAAAGGGCACATTATCGCCAGGCACCTGAGCCAAACAACAAAAAAGAAAAACCCTCTATAGGGTATGGGACCGTACTGGAGGGATGGCTCAATGGACCCTGTAAAATTCATAGTTCAGGGGAAGTCGCACCAACTCACAGCCTTAGAGCATGTTGGATACTCCGGCAGGTGGCCAGGAGTGGCGAGGAGCTTCTAACTCCAGAATCCGCAAAGCACCACCCCAGAAACGCCAGTACGGTGTCAACAGTCTTCGAGACTTTCACATCAAACAATGCGAGGAAGCGAAAGCTCCGCAGCCTTGCCGAAGTCTACCAAGTAGCAACAATAAATCCATGGAGTGACACGGCTATTACTTTTAATGCCAGTGACGAACCTAAATTCCGGCCAGCCCGAGCACCAGCTGCATTGGTCCTCAGTCCGATAGTGGATGGCTTCCGGCTTACAAAGGTACTCATGGACGGTGGCAGCGGATTGAACCTCATTTATGAGGAAACACTGCGAAAAATGGAAATAGACTGGAGCCGCATTGAGCGAAGCAACACAACCTTTAGAGGAATAATCCCCAGCCGGGAAGCATGTTGTTCAGGGAAATCACACTGGACGTGGTGTTCGGCACGCCGGATAATTACAGATCCGAGGAGGTCACATTTCAAGTGGCCCCGTTCAGCAGCGGATACCATGCTCTGTTAGGGCGAGAAGCATTCACAATTTTTCAAGCTATACCCCATTACGGGTACATGAAGCTCAAAATGCCCGGACCCAACGGAATTATCACTCTTGCTAGTGATCCGGACACAGCGCTCCGCGCCAAAAACAAGACAGCCGCACTGGCCCTCGAGGCATTATCCGAAGCCCTGGCGGCTGAGGAACTAACTATGTTGTGCTCCACGGTGGACAGGGACGACGTGATACTCGACAAGAGATCCAAGTCCACCTCCTTCAAGCCGGCAGACGAAATAGTCAAGTTTCAAGTCCATCCAACGGACACCACAAAAACGACCTCCATCGGGGCACAACTAAAACCTGATGTAGACGCTGCACTCAGAGAATTCCTGCGAGAAAATTGGGACATTTTCGCTTGGCACCCTTCACACATGCCAGGAATCCCAGCAGGCTGGCCGAGCACAGCCTGAACATCCAAAAAGAGTTCAAGCCCGTTAAGCAGACTCTTAGGCGTTTCTCCGAACCCAAGAGACAAGCCATGGGAGAAGAGCTAGCAAAACTACTGGAAGCCGAATTCATCAGAGATATAAAACATCTGGACTGGCTATCAAACCTGGTGATGGTACCAAAGAAGGACAAATCCTGGCGCCTATGCGTCGATTTCAAAGACCTAAATAAGGCCTGTCCAAAGGATCCCTTCCCCTCCCCCGAATTGATCAAATCATCGACGCCACTGCAGGACACGATTCATTGTGTTTCCTCGATGCATACTCTGGCTACCACCAAATCAAGATGGCAGAGTCAGACCAAGCAGCAACGGCATTCATCACCCCATACGGCCCATTCTGCTTCAACACGATGCCCTTCAGGCTCAAAAACGCCGGCGCGACATATCAGCGCATGATTCAGACATGTCTGGCCAACCAGATCGGCAAAACAGTTGAAGCGTATGTAGATGACGTGGTCATCAAATCCAAGCATGTCGAAACTCTAGTAGACGACTTGAGGCTCACGTTCGACAACCTCCGAGCATATGACATTAAGCTCAACCCAGAAAATGCGTTTTCGGCGTACCAGCCGGAAAGCTCTTGGGCTTCATTGTATCTGGTAGAGGAATTGAGGCAAACCCAGCCAAGATCCGAGCTCTGTCACAATTGGATATCCCAAAAGACCTCAAGCAAATACAAAAATTGACTGGATGCATGGCGGCTCTAAGCCGCTTTATCTCCCGCTTAGGAGAAAAGGCATTACCCCTTTATCGCCTCCTGCGGCGCACCGAACACTTCGAGTGGACGGATGCCGCCACGGCCAGACTCGAAGAAATCAAAGCCATACTGGCAACAAATCCGATCCTGGCCGCGCCCAACACGGGCGAACCAATGCTATTATACATCGTGGCAACCCATCAAGTTGTAAGCATGGTGCTCGTTGTCGAACGAGAAACGGACGGACACAAGTTCCCTCTCCAAAAACCAATTTACTACGTGTCCACTGTCCTAACTCCATGCAAGTCACGGTACCCGCATTATCAAAAGATAGCATACGCGGTGTTCATGGCATCCCGGAAGCTGCGACACTATTTCCAAGAGTGTTCAATAACAGTGGCATCCGAAGTACCTCTTAATGATATTATAAACAACCGCGACGCAACGGGCCGGATTGCCAAATGGGCCATTGAGCTCCTCCTGTTCGATATAACTTACAAGCCACGTCGAGCTATCAAATTGCAGGTTTTGGCTGACTTCATCGCCGAATGGACCGAAGCCGAGCTCCCTAAAGAATACGGCGCATATTCCAACTGGATCATGCACTTCGACGGCTCCAAAATGTTGGCTGGCCTGGGGGCTGGCGTCGTTCTGAGTCCCCTACAGGAGATACAGTCCAATACGTACTTCAGATAATGTACACGGACTCCAACAATGCAGCCGAATACGAGGCCCTTCTACATGGTCTCCGGATGGCAGTCTCCATGGGCATTCAGCGCATAGAGGTCCGCGGGGATTCAAACCTCGCGGTATCCCAAATAAATGGAGACTTTGAAGCCAAGGCTCCGAAAATGGCAGCTTATCGCAATGCCGTCTTAAAGATGTCAGATCGGTTTGAGGGGCTCGAATTTCACCATATAGCCCGGGAGAACAACCAGGCAGCAGACGTGTTGGCACGCATCAGCACAAAGCGTGATGCCGTCCCTCCCAACATCTTCCTAGAGAAGCTTTTCAAGCCATCCGTATCATGGGAGGGGGAGTCCGGAAACAACAGCCCGGACACAACCACACTACCCCTCACCGAACATTCTGACACAGTTGGTGGCTCTGCCAACGAAACAACACCGTCAGCCCACACAATAATGGCAGTCATTGCCCCGTGGACAGAACCATTCCTAGCCTACCTAACTAGGCAGGAACTTCCCGAGGACCAAAACGAGGCCCGCTGCATAGTGTGGCGATCTAAATCCTACAAAGTCCACAAGGGAGAGCTTTATAAGAAGAGCACAACCGGAGTCCTTCAAAGGTGTATCTCCGAAGAAGAAGGGCAAAATCTTCTGGCTGAAATTCATGTCGGACTCGGCGGGCACCACGCCACAGCCCGGGCCCTTGTAAGCAAGGCCTTCCGTACCGGATTTTATTGGCCGACGGCCCGGGCAGAATCTCAGGACTTAGTGCAGCGATGCGTCGGTTGCCAATTATTCGCTAATCAAAGCCACATGCCGCCTACCGCCCTACAAACCATACCCATTACCTGGCCTTTCGCGGTCTGGGGGCTTGACATGGTTGGACCCCTTAAAGGAGGAACCCACAAGAAAAAATATCTACTGGTCATGGTGGACAAATTCACCAAATGGATAGAGGCCAAGCCTGTAAAGACGGCCGAATCCGGACCGGTGATAGACTTCATATCCGGGGTTGTACACCATTACAGTGTTCCCCACAACATCATAACTGACAATGGCAGAAACTTTACGGCCGACGAAGTTAAACTCTGGTGCAAAAACATGGGCATCAAGCTCGACTACGCTTCAGTCTATCACCCACAAACTAACGGTCAAGTCGAACGAGCCAACGGTCTTATCATGAGCGACATCAAACCCAGACTAGTGCGATCCCTCAAGGAATCCAACACGCACTGGGTATAGGAGCTTGACTCCATACTCTGGGGGTTGCGGACCATGCCGAATCGCACTACCGGATTCACACCATTTTTTATGGTATACGGCGCAGAGGCAGTTCTGCCCTGCGACATAATTCATGACTCACCTCGAGTGCGCATGTACGAAGAAAGAGAAGCCGAGCTCGAACGGCAGGACAGCTTGGATGCATTGGAGGAGGAGCGCGACATGGCAAAAGCCCATTCCGCATTCTATCAACAGCAGGCTCGAAGATATCAAAGCAGAGAAGTACGGGCCAAAACTTATAACGTTGGCGAACTAGTTCTACGCCTGCCGGACAAGAAAAAGGACAAACTAAAGCCCAAATGGGAGGGTCCCTTCATAATCGACCAAGTACTGACTGGTGGAGCGTACCATCTGTGAAACGCATCGGACAACCGACTCGAGCCGAACCCATGGAACGCAGCATGCCTATGAACATTCTACGCCTAGCGTCGGACTCCATGTTCGTCTCCTTCCCATGTCCCTTTTTTATTTTTTTCACATTAGCTGTCTGGCGTTTCTCTCCTTCTCTCTACCTTTTTTCTCCCAAGCCCTTAGGGGCTTGCCTATGCATTGTTCGCACATACTTGACGCGCCACCCGCGCTCATCATACCTGGGGGCTTCTTTATCAGAAGTTTATATAAACGGGCCTCATGCCCAAAACATGTGTGACACTTCTGCATGAACCTTTTATACACCATTATATGCATTATATGACTTAAGTTTTGGCTAAGCTGGGTTGCCTGGCTCCTGTGCTCACCCCTACGTTCCCGTTCGTTCGGCTAGGTGGTAAAGGGAGCACCTCTGCGATTGTTACTGCCGGGTCAACCGGATGTGTACCTCAGACTGGGTGAAGCCGAAAGCTAGCGTTCTTAAGGGAATATTCGGTCGGTGAACTAAAAGATGATTTTTCTTGTTTATCTATCTGCCCCCAGATGCTTTTCTGCTCTTTTTAGCAGTTCGGACATGCACTTTAGGGCATGCCTCCCAGGGAAAGGAACCCCTAACAGAACTATTCTCCCTGGAAGATGTTTCTTACTAACCATGTAATATAACATAACTAGTTGGGCACTTGTCTGCTAAAGCAATTATGACCCCTACGCCTTGTCTCCATGCATGCCCCGGTTCTTACATAATCGAGAGGGTATTCGGACACACTCCGGACTATAGGGTCCAGAGGTCGGCGAAAAGGTCCACAATGACAAACAATCTACAATCCGGCTAGAAGGCATTTTTCATGTCATTTTAAATTACAGAGTCAATCCGACTCGGTATATTCTTCTTCAATACCATCCAACATGCGGTCTAATTTACAGTCCTGTTGAGAATACTTTGCAGCCAGCTCTACCTGGCCATATACTAAGCTGACAGGGATCTCCTTTCCGTCAGAACCCATAGGGCCAACCTCGGCCATGTGGTTCGGGTCAGCCTTCGTGTACCGAGTCTTCACCATAGCCCAGGCCTCCCTGGCACCTTGACGGCAGGCTGATATCTTCCACAACCGGAAGCACGGTCGCACTCCCTCCAGCTTCTTTGCAAGCTCCCCAAGGCCTTCGGGCATGGAGAGGGATGGCCACATAGCCTGGACGACGCCCTGCATTGCCTGCCGAACTCGTTCGTGCAGTTGCAACAGCTCGAGAAGAAGGTCCCCCGTTGAACCGGGCATTTCCTCCGCAGGATGACCTGTCAGCAGACCTACAGACATAGCTCTGTCAATCGACTTCCTCGCCGAATTCTTTTTTCGAAGATTCGTTCAAGCACTTACTAAAAATGTCACGTCGAAGTCGCTGATTCTCCTTTACGGAAGCAGACAGCTGAATACAAACATCCTTTAGTTCCTCGCCCAGCTGGGTATTGGCGTCTTGAAGTTTGTTCTTCTCTTGCCTCACCCTCGTCAGCATGCTCTCACCAGCCTTTAGTTGGCGTAGGAGTTGTTGCTTGTCCGGATTTACTCCGGCCCCATCTGCACTATTATCGTCAGAGTTGCACACATGCCGCACTTCACAAAGGAATTATCTTTTGAAGCATATATTACCTGAGGGGGTCCCCTTGGCATTATCTGAAGCGGCCAGTGCAGCCTCGAGTTGGGCCTTGCACTCTTCCAGCTCCTGGGACAGTTGTGTGTTCTTCTTTGTAAGACCATGCATAACATATGATCCTTAAAACAGTTATCTTAACTGTTTCAAGTCTCGGGGCTACTGACATATATAACCTTCAATTTTACTCACCCGTATGTCTTTTACATACTGCTCTGTGGCTCTGGCTAGACCATTTTGAGCAGCACGGAGGTACGCATCTCCCGTATTAAAGGCGTCCAACGCCTCTGGGGAAAAACATGCGTCACGAAGAACAGTTCGGCGACACCTGTGGTTCATGGCACTCTCCACCTCTGAATTGGTGGCAGATAGCCCGTCTGCATCCTCTGTCGGAGGAACGCCCGAGGCGCGCCCCATATCCGCCTCCACTTCCGGACCCGGCCTTGAAGCCTGGCCGGTGGATATAGTCCGGCGGGCTCTCTTCTTCCTAAGAAGAGCATGATCGTTAGTATGACTTGAGGGCATAAACCCTAGGCGTTAAATTCGCACGCCGTACCGTTGCGCCGGAATCTCGATCTGGTCCGCACTTCTTTTTGGCCCGCCTGGCTTCAGCGGCCCTTGTTGGCTGCCCACCGCGGGCTCGGCCTTCCACCTCGAGGATTTCCCCTGCGAAATGAAACACTATTAGTTTACAACATTCAAAATAAGGCATGGATGGATCTCCTTGAAAGTACTGGGACTTCAGCCGCGGTTACCTTTGAGGCTGGAAGTAGTCCGGGATAGTCGGCCGTAATGGCCACTAAGGTGTTGTCCTTACTCAATTGATGAAACACCCCATCAATTAACTCCACACATAAGTCCGGGTCCTCTTGGGAATCCGGATTGAGGGACCGTTCGGGGTCCTCGGGTTGCAGAGGAGGGTTGTTTATCTCCTTCATTGTCTAGCGCAGCTCCTGCGTTAACATCGCCAGACTAAGTACTCAATTATGGGAATTTCGAAAGCGGGTAGATAAGTGAAAATATTCGCTCACCCAGTTTGGAGGACTATACATAGAGAATCCACCCCGTGGGTTGACACGGAGGAATTCCTCTTCTTCTCCCTTGTACAAAGCGGATAAGATCTTCGCTACAGTGGCAGCCGAATCTGGCCCCTTGCGACCGCACCGGGTGGCATCATCCTTCCCGTTGAAATCCCACATGGGGTGGCCTCTGTACTGAAGCGGATGCACCCCCCGCATAATACATGTGGCCATGACCTCGATCATGGTCAATCCGGAATGAGCCAACAATCTTATCCGGCTCATCAGGTAAAGGACGTCCCTGTTAGTTTCCCTTTGAGGGTTCCGTGGGCGCCAGCTTAGGCGTTTCTTCAACGGAGCATTATTAAACTCAGGAAGGCCGATCCATACCGGGTCCGACAGCGGGACATCATCCATATAAAACCATTCCGAAGGCCAGTCCTCGGACGCCTTCTTTGGGGTACCGAATAGATATCCGGTCCCGGCGATGCGCCATAGTTCGGCTCCGCCCACTTGATAAATTGACCCCTCCTAAGAGCGGGGCACAAGGCAGAACAACCTCTTCCACAGCGCGAAATGGGCCTCGATGCCCAAAAATAGCTCGCAGAGGGCCACGAAGCCCGCAACATGCAGAATGGAGGCAGGCGTGAGGTTGTGTAGCTGGAGGCCGTAGAACTCCAGCAACCCTCGGAGAAACGGATGAATTGGAAATCCGAGTCCTCTTATTAAATAAGGGACTAGGCATACCCGCTCTCCTTGTGAGGGATTGGGGCCGCTCTCCGCCTGCTCTCCGCCGCTATAGGTGGCAATCCCGGCTCGAACTGGGACCATATATGCTGGGGGGAGGAGCCCCTTGGACTGAAGCACTACTAGCTTGCTATGCGGGACGGAACACCGCTCCCAATCTCCAGGCCGAGGGCTGGAGAGGCGAGAGGAGGAGCTGCTCCGACCGGACATGCTGGAATGGATCTCTGTCGAAAGTGCTCTGATGGATACTCATGGAGGAAAGGTGGTGTGAATTGGATCTAAATCCCCATCTCTTTTATGGGCGGCTCATTAACGCGACTGGGGGGTAAATGAAAAAAAAACTGGCTTTTCACATTCGTTTGACACGTGGAAGATGGTCATTATTGGGCACGAAAGCCGAGGAGAGCAGCACGCACTAGAAGCCGGACACTATTCGACAGGTACATGGAATTTGGAGAAGAACCCGCCTTGCAATGCCGAAGACAAACTTGCACGCCGGACTAATCGTCATTGAAGCCTGGTTCGGGGGCTACTGAGGGAGTCCTAGATTAGGGGGTGCCCGGATGGCCGGACTATGACCTTTGGCCGGACTCCCGGACTATGAAGATACAAGATTGAAGACTCCGTCCCGTGTCCGGATGGGACTTTCCTTGGCATGGAAGGCAAGCTTGGCGATACGATATGAAGATCTCCTCCCATTGTAACCGACTCTGTGTAACCCTAGCCCTCTCCGGTGTCTATATAAACCGGAGAGTTTTAGTCCGTAGGACGAAGAACAATCATACCATAGGCTAGCTTCTAGGGTTTAGCCTCTCTGATCTCGTGGTAGATCAACTCTTGTACTACCCATATCATCAATATTAATCAAGCAGGAGTAGGGTTTTACCTCCACCGAGAGGGCCCGAACCTGGGTAAAAACATCGTGTCCCTTGTCTCCTGTTACCATCCGCCTAGATGCACAGTTCGGGACCCCCTACCCGAGATCTGCCGGTTTTGACACCGACAGCGGCCATCACCTCCGAATGCCCTCACAAAGAGGGTAGCATCACCGTCGAACTTAAAGTGGAGAGTGCATCGATGGCCAAGACCACGCGTGCGGGTGAACGTCTGCCAGTCGCGGGTCAGCGCCACGTTCCCGGCAACAGAAACCTCCACCGCCACCCACGAGGCCCTGCTATAGCAGCCGTCCCCCTGGAGCAAGAGCCCCCCTGCAGTGCCGGCCGGCAGCTCACCGGCGAAGAAGCGAGGAAGCTGGAGCCAGGTACCGGTCGGGTCCTCCGACCAAATGATGAACTCCGGCAGCACCTCCGCAAAATGGAATCGGGGGCGGGGAGGCCGAGCGGCCGCGGCACTTCTCCCCCCCCCCCTCCGATCGAGTGGCTTCCACCAAGCGAGGGGCCTCCGCTGAGGCCTCGGGCAGCCCTCGCAGGAGTCGCGGGATGCTTGCGGGGGCGACCCCGGCCATGCTTGGCAGGAGGAGAGTCAGGCCCCTCCCGTCGGGCCTTCCCCTTCTCCGCAGTCGAGAACCTCTTCATGGGCGCCGTGGGACGCGGCGAGCCTAAGGGGAGAGGTGAAGAAGAAGAAGCAGAACAAGGAGAGATGGACTGGAAGGGCATGCACCGTTCCGTACTTATAGCCGGAGAAGGCCAACCGCCGGCCTCCACGATCACAGGTAATCATGACTCATACTGCATGCAGGGACTTGTCACGTCGGACGGTTGCCGAGGCGTCGTGGGGAAGCGGAGACACCCACGTCCAATCAACCGCCACGCGGCGCCCAAGGCCGCAGGCTGTTGGGGCCCGCGGCGCTTCGCACTTGCCCCTTCGCTTCTTTGCTAAGCGAAGTCCGGGCGCACCTTGGGCCCAGGGGCTATTGTCGGTGTTCTGGGAACGAGGGTACCCAGACTTGCCTGCCTGCGGCCTGCGGCGTGGCTCAAGTGGTGGCCCAGTATGGCCCACCTTCATCAACTCTAGCTCAAGACCCTCGCGAGGGGCCGAGCCTCGCGGGGCAGATGACAGAAAGCTTCCTCAGGCGCAGCCTCGTCAGGAAGGCTCGCGAGGAGGCGGAGAGATCAAGGCAAAGGTACCTCGCGAGATGCCCGTGACGCAAGCCATGACAATCGAGGCCAGGCGGGCGCCAGGCAGGCGCCGGCCTGCGCAGTGTCCTTGTTTCCCCTTTGGTGCAAAGGGGGCAAGCGCATGCCAAGGTATCAGGCAAAGGCTACCATTTCGGTGCAACAAGACCAAGACCAGCAGAACGGCAAGATGGAGGTCACCGTGAAGCCCAAGATGGCGTTATCGTCAGAATCTTTGACAGGCGAGGACCAACTTTAGTCAGGATAAGTGTACTAGATGTTCCCCTTCAAAATGGCCAAGTTGGCGCCCTTCCCGCTCAATATTTGGGAAGAGGACCAGGGCCTCTCTCTATATATATATAGGGCTAGACACCATAGTATAGGGGCATCGAGAATCGACCCCTCCGAAGGGAAAACACCACCACAAGAACATCCCTCGCGAGGTTGTTCTTCCCTTGTATTGTTCATCATTAACCCTAGAGGCAATCCACCACACCACACACTGGAGTAGGTTATTACACCACAATGGTGGCCTGAACCAGTATAAACCTCATGTCTCTTGTGTTGTTCATCTTTGCTAGCTTAGATTCCGCGCGGAGCTTTGGGACGTGAGTTGGTAGAGGAGAGATCTCCGCGCGCACCCCAGAGTTCGAACCTCAAGGGTCTGCCGGAACCAGAAATCCGACAGTGTTGGATTGAATATTATGAATATGAAGTTCTTTGATGCATATCATATAATTGACCCATGGATACTTGTGGTGACATTGGAGTATCTAGGTGACATTAGGGTTGATTGATGTGTGCCATATGGTGTTATTTTACTACGAACTCTAGGGTTGTTTGAGACACTTATAGAAATAGCTCAATGGATTGATCAGAAAGAATAACTTTGAGGTGGTTTCATACCCTACAAGAAATTTCATCTTATGTTCTCCGTGATAGGAACTTTGGAGTGACTTTTGTCGAACGTTGATGGATTGTCATATGATCTAATTATGTTATCATTGTTGAGATAACTTGCACTAGTGAAAGTATGAACCCTATGCCTTGTTTCCAAGCTTTGTCGTACCATTTTTGCTCAGTTTTACAACTTGCTACCTTGTTGTTTTTATATTTTCAGATTATAAAAACCCATATCTACCATTCATATTACGCTTGTATCACCATCTCTTCGCCGAACTAGTGCGCCTATACAATTTACCATTGTATTGGGTGTGTTGGGGACAGAAGAGACTCTTTGTTATTTGGTTGCATGGTTGTTTGAGAGAGATCATCTTCATTCTACGCCTCCCATGGATTGATAAACCTTAGGTCATTCACTTGAGGGAAATTTGCTACTGTCCTACAAAACTCTGCGCTTGGAGGCCCAACACGAGTCTACAAGAAGAATGTTGCGTAGTAGACATCACGACTCCATGGCGACTCCCTCGACACCGGCTACCCCGACTCAACATCGACCACGACATTCTTCGAACGGCTACCTCGACCATGGCTACACCACCCTACGCTCTTGGCTAGCTTGACATCAGCACAAAGGGTTATCACCCGCTTGAGAAACTTGTCGGCTTCCTCTACAGTCAACGCGTCAGAGACGCGACACCGTCCATGATGCTCCCGCTTCGACTGCGGGGGATGTCAGCCCGTCGGCTGCTATTCTCTCTAGTCTGACCGTCCGCGACGCTCCTATTGTTCGCAGCGCTACTGCTACGACTGCGGGGGGATGCTAGAGATATATTTGGATACATGTATTTGGTAGTCTAGGATTTGTAATTCGTCTCCTACCTTATCTCCAGGAGAGGTGTCTTGCCCTCAAAAGTCTCGTACTCAATATATACTCGCC
This sequence comes from Triticum aestivum, assembly GCF_018294505.1. Taxonomy (NCBI): domain Eukaryota; kingdom Viridiplantae; phylum Streptophyta; class Magnoliopsida; order Poales; family Poaceae; genus Triticum; species Triticum aestivum. The sequence goes on along the minus strand of NC_057795.1, from coordinate 549,383,704 downwards.
CTCGAGGCTCAATAATATATCCACCATATTCCGCAGCAATCTCTCTCTCTCTATCTCTCTCCCTTCTAACAATCTGGTCTGGTGCCTGAGAACGTTCTTCAACCTCCAGCCACCCCTTCTCTAGTCTACCCTCTAGCATCAGCCGACCACCTCGTTGCCCCACCCTTCCCTGTCCCCCCCCCACTCGTTCCAATGCCGCCTCCGACCATCCCTATAAATCTGTACACCGACCATATTTCCTTGATGACTTGCACCATCTCCTTCGACCCAAGACGTCACAGCTTACTCTTCCGACCATCCCTCTAAACATGCACCCCATTCAGATTTCCCTGACAACCCGCATCCCTCCCCCTCCTCAACCCACACTAGTCAGTCCGCTTCCTCGCCTTCGATTGGGATGCCACTGCTTTTCTGCCGCTGCCTGAGACCATCCCTCTAAACATGCATTGTGACCAGATTTCTCCGACGACCCATACCCCTTACCTCGATGTTAGGAGGCTCCTGTAATCTGTCGGTACATGGGTCTGCTCCCTTCGACAGCACATGGGGCGGGACCCGGGTGTACACATCGAGCGATGCTCACTATAAGTACCAACGAAGGAGACAACGAATAGGCTATCCAGGCTTGGATCAGAACGTCAAGGGCACGACATCTTTTTTTCTGTCTTCTTTCTTTCTTTCCAAATTGTATTAGAGAGAGACAGAGGTGTATATGTGAGTGCAATAAAAAAAGAGAGATCTAGACCCTAACATCATGGTATTAGAGATCACCTACCACCCCTCTCCGCCACCGTCGCACTGGAAATCTGGCTCCGATACCCTTTTTGATGTTTCCTTCAAGCATTGCTCCGTGTGGCGTACACACGGGTCTACCCCATGTGTTGTCGAAGGGAGCAGGCCCATGTACCGACAGATCATAGAAGCCTTCTAACACTCGACTGCACCAATCAATCTATTTCGTCAGCTTCACCTAGGACGTCATGACTCGCTACTGCTCGCAGCGCCGTTCCCTTCTCCGACGAGATCTTGGCTTGGCCTCGCCACGATCGACGCTCCTTGCTCCCATTCGTCACATCACCCCCACCTTCGGCCTAGTTGAGAAATTCGACTGACGTAATTGCTGTCTTTTGTATTTAAACAAGCAGGTAGCACTACAAAACAAACAAGCCGTGAAGCAAAAAAGGCTGGGCCTTCTGTTTTTTGAAAGGAGCTCCAAGTATTAAGTGAGACTTCCTTAAGCGTGAAGAAAAACTAAAATGGTCTGCTGCACCTACACAGGTAAGTTGGCGCCAAAACCTCATGGAGTTGCCGCCAAACCGTCCATTTCATTTTCTGTTCCCTCACGAGATGGATGAATCTAAACCGTTGATTTATTTGGACGGTGGTCAGCAGCACGATGCTGAACAAACCCTCGGTCCCCAATCCCTCGATTCGTTCCCTATCCCACACCACCAAGCCGCCAGCCATGGAGGCGGCGGCCTCAGCAGCTGTTGCGGCCGCCAAGGAGACGGCGCTGGCTGCGGCTGCTGCAGCATCGGCTGCTTCCAAGGAGGCGGCGGCGGCGGCGGCGGCTGCGACGGAGGCAGCGGCGACTGCCAAGGAGGCGGCGGCGAAGGCTTCGGCTGCTGCGTTAAACGCGAAGGAGGCAGCGGCTGTGGCGACGGCTACAGGGGAGGCGGTGGCTGCTACCGTTGCTGCTGCGATGGCGGCACTGCAAGCTTCAAAGAAGCGTAAGTTCCATCTTGTCGACGACCAAGATCCGCCGGGGAGTGGCAACTGCGATGATGTTGATGGGGGGATTGTCGATCTCACTGATGATGTTGATGGGGGGAGCGTCGATCACATAAGCCGCGTCCCCGACGCCGTCCTCGGCACCATCTTGTCTCTTCTCCCCACTAAGGAAGGTGCCCGCACGCAGGTCATCTCTCGCCGGTGGCGTCCGCTCTGGCGCTCCGCTCCTCTGAACCTCGCGGTTGACGGTGGACCCAATAGCAAGGAACTGATTACAAAGATCCTCTCTGAGCATCCTGGCCCCGCACGCCGCTTCTCGGTCCGCATCTTTCAGAACGACGACAAGATCGAAGGCTGGCTTAGTTCCAAAGCCCTGGACAACCTACAGGAGTTCGAGCTCATCTACACGTTCTGGGGCAGCAACTGGGAGAAGTTGTGCCTGCTGCCATTGTCCGTGTTCCGCTTTTCGCCCACTCTCCGCGTGGCCAAATTCTGCGGCTCCCATTTCCCCAGGAGTAACTTGATTGTGCAGCTGTCCCTGAAGTTTCCGTGCCTCAAGCAGCTGACCCTGGAAAAGGTCACCATCTCGGAGGATGTTCTCCAGAGCATGCTCTCTGGCTGCCCTGCCTTGGAATGCCTTGAGCTGATGATGGTTTTTGGCATTGATCGCCTCTGCATCAGCTCCCAAACTCTTAAAAGTTTAGGCTTCTGCGCAGAATGGAGTATTCGAGGTGTCACTCTGCATGAGTTAGTCATTGAGGACGCCCCGTGCCTTGAGAGATTGCTACGTTTTAATCCAATAGGCACAAAGACCATAAAGATAATTGGCAGGACACCTAAACTGGCAATATTGGGTATGCTGTCTGAACATATATCTGAATTCCACCTTGGAAGTTCGGTTTTTCAGGTAGCAGCAGCCTTCTTCAATTGCATTTGACATTCTTTTGTGCTGGCTATTATTCTTATACCCGCCCTTTGTTCTGCAGAAAATGATTGCTGTCAGTTTGACAACCAAATGCACAGCATGAGGGTTTTGGTTCTCAGCTCCGCTGGCCCTAATCTGGATGCAGTGGTTAACTTGCTCAAGTGCTTTCTTCGCTTGGAGTGGTTGCATGTCACTGTGAGTATAAAATATAGTTGCTTGCTTTATATGTCACTTTAAGCACTTGATTGACATGCAATCTAGCCAACTATTGTATTGCTAACCTGTTGGCAATTTCTTTTGTGTTTTTTGTCTTTATCTCCAGTTCCAGTTAAGGGAGGTTATCAATAATGTCCGGAGTTATGATCCACTGGACCCAATTGAATGCCTTGAGCTCCATCTCAAAAAGGTGGTGTTGAAGAATTATGACGGCCTCTGTGGTTCATCTATTAACTTTGCCAAGTTCTTTGTTCTGAATGCAAAAGGGCTAAAGGAAATGAAAATCACATTGCCTTACCACCGCCAACACAAATGGTTTGCTAATCAGCTCAGCATGCTGCGAGTCAACAGTAGAGCTTCACGAGATGCTCGAATTGAAATGAGATGTGGCAGTCGCGAGTATTTCACACACATCAGGTGTACCCATGATTTGTCAATGGACAACCCTTTTGACTTGCCCCACCGAGGATGCTTGAAGTGTGAAGAGAAGGGTCTGGGAGATGCTGTATACACATTTAATTAGAACTTGGGCTGCCAAGACCACCAACGTGTGGTGCTAGCCAGTAAGCCTACAATCCTTCTTGGATGTAGTTGGTGCCCATCTTGAAAATTGTCTTGCCTTCTTTTCAAAGCCCAAGCTTTTGTATCTAGCCTATAATGTTGTCCCAGCCTTCTACTACTTCATTTAGCGATGGAATGTTTTGTGGCACACGGGATTTTACCAGGACAAAGGAGGTGGTGTCTAAGCTCATGCTTCAAATCCAAACTTGTGTAATGTACTTTTTGTTTTATCGTTCTTGATGTGGTTCATCAGTAGTTTATTTTATGTTATGTTGCTCCTGAAGGGGTTCCTCAGTGGTTTATTTTCTGTTCTATTGCGCTTGGATGCTGGTTTTTAATCTGTTGTGTTTAGTTTGAAATCCTCGTGTCTTTGTTGTGGTCTTGTATCGTAAGCTAGTAACACCAGCATTTACTATCTTTATGTACTCCATCTGTAAAGAAATTATAAGAGCGTTTAGATCACTAAAGTAGTGATCTAAATGTTCTTATATTTCTTTACGGAGGGAGTATCATATAACTGTCTTTTTAGTGAAAAAGGATGGCCGTGTCCTCATACTTTAAGCAGTGTATGACATGTATGGTCTGGAAGTCGCAAAGCAGAGTACCGCCTCCTTCCCATAAGCAGAGATCCATAAATTGACATGAAAACATATGTATGATGGCAGCAAATATACTGCTCAGCATACATCTTTTCGTATGGATGAAGCTAATTTGCAATGCTACCCTGAAAACTAAGTCTGAAACGACTCCCAGCCTGCCACCGAAATGAGATGCAGTGAGTTGATCGGCAGACTCTTAGCAGGCCTAGACTCCTCCCAAGTTCTGAAAATGACAGCCCAGTAAGGTACAACCATCACCTTCTTAATTTATTAGAGCATCAGTTGCTGTAAGTTTTAATTAAAGAAACCTGGAAAAACAGTTTGTTAAGTAAACAGAAAGAAAAGCTACTATAATGGTCCATGTATGTGTGTTCTGCAGATACAACTCAGAATTTGCAGCAGTCTATTATAATTATTCTCAACTTAAGTCAGTTTATGTTAACAAGTGAGGCAGGCTACATCCTGTTTGTTTACCCAACCACCCAACCAAATATTGTTGTCTGGTTTATGTACAAGTGCTCTGTCAACTGAGCATCGAGAATTGATAGTTGCCGGCTTGCTTAATCTGTCTCTGGTTAGTCATCCCCGTTTCTTCTGCTGTTGTTCTCAAACTATCTTTTCTGCTGCACGTCCTGGTG